>NC_048299.1:167824613-168047453 GCF_013100865.1 Trachemys scripta elegans
TCACTAAATAATAAGGTGTGCTCAGCCCTCTGCACCATTCCCCTGCCTTTAAAAGCACATACTAAAGTAGTTGGGGAAACTTAGTGTCTGGAAACATAGAAGGTTAACGTCTTCTTAGGGCTTGTCTACACGTAGAGTGCTTCAGCAGCGCAGCTGCAGTGCTTAGTGAAGATGCTATCTATGCCACTGGGAGAGCTTCTCCCATCGGTGTAAATACTCCACCTCCTCAAGTATCAGGGGGTAGCCGTGTTAGTCTGTATCTACAAAAACAACAAGGAGTCTGGTGGCACCTTAAAGCCTAACAGAGTTATTTGGGCATAAGCTTTCGTGGGTAAAAACCTCACTTCTTCAGATGCATAGAGTGAAAGTTATAGATGCAGGCATTATATACTGACACATGGAGAGCAGGGAGTTACTTCGCAAGTAGAGAACCAGTGTTGACAGGGCCAATTCAATCAGGGTGGATGTAGTCCACTCCCAATAGATGAGGTTTCAGTTCCAGGAGAGGAAAAGTTGCTTCTGTAATGAGCCAGCCACTCGCAGTCCCTAATCAAGCCCAGATTAATGGTGTTAAATTTGCAAATGAATTTTAGATCTGCTGTTTCTCTTTGAAGTCTGTTTCTGAAGTTTTTTTTGTTCAATGATAGTGACTTTTAAATCTGTAATAGAATGACCAGGGAGATTGAAGTGTTCACTTACTGGCTTATGTGTGTTACCATTCCTGATGTCCGATTTGTGTCCATTTATTCTTTTGCGGAGGGACTGTCCGGTTTGGCCAATGTACATGGCAGAGGGGCATTGCTGGCACATGATGGCATATATAACATTGGTAGATGTGCAGGTGAATGAACCCTTGATGGTGTGGCTGATGTGGTTGGGTCCTCTGATGGTGTCGCCAGAGTATATATGGGGACAGAGTAGGCAACGAGGTTTGCTACAGGGATTGGTTCCTGGGTTGGTGTTTCTGTGGTGTAGTGTGTAGTTGCTGGTGAGTATTTGCTTCAGGTTGGGGGGTTGTCTGTGAGCGAGAACTGGCCTGCTTCCCAAGGTGTGTGAGAGTGAGGGATCATTTTCCAGGATAGGTTGTAGATTGTGGATAATGCGCTGGAGAGGTTTTAGCTGGGGGCTGTATGTGATGGCCAGTGGTGTTCTGTTACTCTTCTCCTCAAGAGTCGGCAGTTTTGGTGACAGGAGAAGCCCAACATAGTGCTTTTTACACCGGGAGTCCGTACCCCTGAGCGACATAGTGATACCATCATAAATTGGTAGTGTAGACCAAGCCTTAGTATCTACCTGTATTAAATTTGGTGATATTTTGTTTTAATTATTCATATTTCAGTGGGAAGGTTGAAGATTAGATGTGTGTTATCTCTAATATTCAAGGAAGTCAACTGAAAATTTTAACTTATTCTGAATGTTACTAATGTTGGAGAAACATCTCAGGAGATCATATTAAAACAATTTAAACAATAGTTTCCTTGACACTGTGTATTTGACATTTTTTTAGTCATTATAAACATAAAAAGTAATTCAGTGCAATTGAAACTGCTGTTAGTCTCTTGTGACATGGTTATTCTATGATGTTTACTCTGCAGTAGTTCAGAGGTTTTGTTCAAGAATACAACACACAAAAAAATCTTTTATGTTTAGATACTTATAACTCAAACAGCACTAAAACTAAGGGATTGATATTTTCAGCATGGGTGATTTCCAGTTGTTGCCTACAAGTCAACCACATTTACTAAGGGTATGTCTACACTAGGAAATTTATTGAAATGGTTATTCCAGAGGAAAAGTTGCCCCCTCCCCCAATTTAACTTAATCCATTACCAAAGTGGAATGAGAGTGTCCACACTAGAATTCATACCAAAATCATTATTCTGTAATTCTATTTCAGTTAATTTCCAAGTGTAGACAAGCCCTAAGCTACTGCAGAGCAACATAGTCTGACTGCATTGCTTCTGCAGTATAATTTTGAAACTGACATGCCTGTGAATTTCAGAATTATGAGCTTTTCAGAAGAGTCCTCATGCAAGTCTGTCTGTCATTCTCAGTCCCCCCTCACTCTCGAAATTACATTAAAAAAATATATATATTAAAAGACCATTACTTAGGTTGCAGAGTCAAGAATTCAAAAGTCATAGGTTCATAGATTGAGACGGAGGGACCATTGTCATCCTCTAGTCTAGTTTGACCTCCTGCATATCACAGGCCAAAGAATTTCCCTGAATTATATCCTGTTTTGAATTACAGCATATCTTCTAGAAAAACATCCAGTCTTGATTTTAATAATTGCCAGTGATGGAGAATCCAACACAAACCTTAGTAAATTTTTCCAGTGGTTAATTACCCTCCATTAAAAATTTGTACCTTATTTCTAATTTGAACTTGTCTAGCTCCAACTTTCAGCAGTTGGATCATGTTATACCTTTTTGCTAGATTGAACAACTCATTTTCAAACTTTTGTTCCCACCTAGGTAACTACCTGCTCTGTAGGGTTAGGTTGATGTAAGCTGCCTTGCGTCAACCTAGCTGTGGAAATGTCTTCACTTAAATTTGGCTCCCACCAGCGTAAGTGCCTCTTTACGTCCACTTAATAACACCACCTCCCCGAGCAGCATAGAGGTGTGGTCGATGTAAGTAGGTGGATGCAGTGTCAGAATAGACACTGCATTGCTTACATTGACTGTTAATGGCTTTCAGGAGCCATCCCACAATGCCCCACACTGACAATACAATTGATACAAGTGTTCCTGGTGAGGATGTGCATTTCTGACAAAAGGAGCCAAGTGTGTGCACACACACAAGCGATTTAATAACTGCGGTGGCTGTATGCTGACTTAAGTTGGGTCGACATAATTTTGTAGTGTAGACATAACCTAAGACTGATCAAATTGACCCGCAACCTTCTCTTTGTTAAACTGAATAGATTGAGCTCCTTCAGTTTTTCACTATAAAGTGTGTTTTCTAATCCTTTAATCATTCTGATGGCTCTTCTCTCAACCCTCTCCAATTTATCAACATCTCCCTTGAATTATGGACACCAGAACTGGACACAGTATTCTAGTAGACGATGCACCAGTGCCAAATATAGAGGTAATATAATCTCCCTACTCCTATTTGATATTCTCCTGTTTATAAATCCAAGGATCACATTTGCCCTTTTGACCACTGCATCGCATTGAGAACTCAGGTTCAATTGATATTCCATGTTCCCAAGTCTTTTTTCCGAGTGGCTGATTGCCAGGATAGAGGCTCCTATCTTGGAAGTGTGGCCTACATTCTTTATTCTTAAATGTATATTTTAACATTTGGCTATATTAAAACACACATTGTTTGCTTGTGCCTAGTTTGTCAAATGATCCAGATCACTCTGTATCACTTAGCTGTCCTCTTTATTTTTTTTATCCCGCACACATTCTTTGTGTTATGTGCAGACTTTATCACTGATAATTTTATGTTTTCTTCCAGGTCATAATAAAAATGTAAAATAGCATAGAGTCAAGGACTAATCCCTTCAGGACCCGATTAGAAACACACTTTTTTTTATGATGATTCCCCATTTACAATTATATTTTGAGACCTATCAGTTTTCATCCATTTAATATGTGCCATGTTAATTTTATATTGTAGTTTTTAAATCCAAAATGTCATGCGTCATCAAATCAAATGCCTGACTGAAGTCTAAGTATATTACATGAACTCTATTACCTGTATCAACCAAAAATGTAATCTCATTTGAGGGGAAAAAAGTTTGACTGGATCTATTTTCCATAAACTCATGTTGATTGGCATTAATTATATTATCCTCCATTAATTCTTTGTTGATCAAGTCCTGTATCTATTTTAAATAAATTTAAATTAATGGAGATATCCTGTCTCCTAGAACTGGAAGGGACCTTGAAAGGTCATCGAGTCCAGCCCCCTGCCTTCACTAGCAGGACCAAGTACTGATTTTTTGCTCTAACTCCCTAAGTGGCCCCCTCAAGGATTGAACTCACAACCCTGGGTTTAGCAGGCCAATGCTCAAACCACTGAGCTATCCCTCCCCCCATTGTCTCCATTATCTTGTCTAGGGTCTGGTCTACACTATGACTTTAATTCGAATTTAGCAGCGTTAAATCGAATTAACCCTGCACCCGTCCACACAACGAAGCCATTTATTTCGAAATAAAGGGCTCTTTAAATCGATTTCTGTACTCCACCTCGATGAGCGGAGTAGCGCCAAAATCGATATTGTCATTTCGAATTAGGGTTAGTGTGGCTGCAATTCGATGATATTGGTCTCCGGGAGCTGTCCCACAGTGCACCATTGTGACCGCTCTGGACAGCAATCTGAACTCAGATGCACTGGCCAGGTAGACAGGAAAAGCCCCACGAACATTTGAATTTCATTTCCTGTTTGCCCAGCGTGGAGAGCACAAGTGACCACAGATAGCTCAGCTCATCAGCACAGGTAACCATGCAGGCCGATAATCGAAAAAGAGCACCAGCATGGACCGTACAGGAGGTACTGGATCTGATCGCTATATGGGGAGAGGATTCAGTGCTAGCAGAACTTAGTTCGAAAAGACGAAATGCCAAAACTTTTGAAAAAATCTCCAAGGGCATGATGGAGAGAGGCCACAATAGGGACTCAGATCAGTGCCACGTGAAAGTCAAGGAGCTCAGACAAGCCTATCAAAAAACAAAGGAGGCAAATGGTCGCTCCGGGTCAGAGCCGCGGGCATGCCGCTTCTATGCTGAGCTGCATGCAATTCTAGGGGGGGCCGCCACCACTACCCCACCTCTGACCGTGGATTCCGAGGTGGGGATAATCTCATCAGCTACACCTGAGGATTCTGCGGATGGGGAAGAGGAGGAGGAGGAGGACGAGCTTGCGGAGAGCACCCAGCACTCCGTTCTCCCCAACAGCCAGGATCTTTTTCTCAGCCTGACTGAAGTACCCTCCCAAGCCAGTATCCAAGACCACGACCCCATGGAAGGGACCTCAGGTGAGTTTACCTTTTAAAATATAAAACTTGCTTTTAAAACCAGCATTTTTTAATGATTACTTTCCCCTGAGGACTTGGGATGCATTCGCGGCCAGTACAGCTACTGGAAGTCTGTTAACGTGTCTGGGGATGGAGCGGAAATCCTCCAGGGACATCTCCGTGAAGCTCTCCTGGAGGTACTCCAAAAGCTTTGCCACAAGGTTTCTGGGCAGTGCAGCCTTATTCTGTCCTCCATGGTACACTTGATCACGCCATGCTTGCAGCAAGTAATCTGGTATCCTTGCATTACAAAGCCTGGCAGCGTATAGTCCCGGTGTTTGCTGGCATTCAAGCAACATCCGTTCTTTATCTCGCTGTGTAATCCTCAGGAGAGTGATATCGCTCATGGTAACCTGGTTGAAATATGGGAATTTAATTAAGGGGACAGAGGTGGCCGTTCCTACTGGTCTGTTTGCCTGTGGCTGAAAAGAAATCCTTCCCTGCAGTTAGCCAAGCGCCGGGGGGGGGAATTGGCCCTGAGCTTTTTGCGTTTGGCTAGCAGGGATCTTCCCTGTTACCAGCCACGCGGTGGGGGGAGGGGTACAGCAATCATCCCAGAGAATTGGATGGGGGGCGGGTTAGTTTGTTTGCTGTTGCTGAAGGTTAACAGGAAAACTGCAGCAGTCAACGGGCTTTGCTTGGTATGTGGGAAAGGAGAGCGCAGAAGCCGAAAGACAATGGCTTACCATGGCCGCATGCAAGCTGAATTCTGTTGCCCGGATCTGCGTCTGTAATCTCTAACACCAAAGCCACAGGCACTCAATATTAAGATGGAATATGCGACCTTATACTGAAATCACATGTGCTATGTAATGTGAATAGTGTTGTTCACTATGTAAGAGTTATAAGCATTGTTCTGTAAAATGTATCATTTAAAAAACTTCTCTCCTTTTTTTCAACCCTCCCTCCAGCAGCTGCAAATTTTTCAAGCCTCCCTCCTCCGTCCCGAAGGCTATCTCAGATAAGGCGGCGGAGAAAGAGGACGCGAGACGAGATGTTCACGGAAATAATGGAATGCACCCGCAATGAAAGAGCTCATTTGAATGAGTGGAAGGACACGGTATCTAAATTTAGGAAAGATGCCAGTGAACGTGAGGTCATGAGGGACGTTTGAGATGAGAAGTGGCAGGCTGCAACGCTGGGGCTGCTGCGTGAGCAAACAGACATGCTCCAGCATCTGGTGGAGCTTCAGGAACGGCAGCAGGATAACAGACTGCCGCTGCAGCCACTCTTTAACCTCCCTCCCCCCTCACCATGTTCCATATCCTCCTCACCCAGATGTGTAAGAACACTGGGTGGGAGGCTCCGTGCACCCTCCCACTTCACCCCAGTGGACAGCCCAACCAAAAGGCTGTCATTATATTGAATTTTTTCAGTGGCCTTTTACTTCCCTGCTATCCTCCTCCCAAACCTCACCCAGATTACCTTGTCGGTTCTCTCCCTATGTTTATAATCAATTAATAAAGAATACATGATTTTTAAACGATAGTGACTTTATTTCCTTTGAAAGCAAGCTGTGGGAAGGGGGAGGGTGGGTTCCTTACAGAGAATGAGTCAATAAAGGGGGCGGGTTTTCATCAAGGAGAAACAAATAGAAATTTCACACGGTAGCCTGGCCAGTCATGAAACTGGTTTTCAAAGCTTCTCTGATGCACAGCGCTTCCTGGTGTGCTCTTCTAATCGCCTTGGTGTCTGGCTGCGCGTAATCAGCAGCCAGGCTATTTGCCTCAGCCTCCCACCCCGCCATGAAGGTCTCCCCCTTACTTTCACAGAGATTGCGGAGCACACAGGAAGCAGAAATAACAATGGGGATATTGGTTTGGCTGAGGTCTGAGCGAGTCAATAACGATCGCCAGCGACCTTTTAAACGGCCAAATGTACATTCTACCACCATTCTGCACTTGCTCAGCCTGTAGTTGAACAGCTCCTGACTCCTGTCCAGGCTACCTGTGTATGGCTTCATGAGCCATGGCATTAAGGGGTAGGCTGGGTCCCCAAGAATAACTATTGGCATTTCAACATCCCCAACGGTCATTTTCTGGTCCGGGAAGTAAGTCCCTTGCTGCAGCCGTTTAAACAGATTAGTGTTCCTGAAGATACGAGCGTCATGAACCCTTCCCGGCCAGCCCACGTTGATGTTGGTGAAACGTCCCTTGTGATCCACAAGTGCTTGCAGCACCATTGAAAAGTACCCCTTGCGGTTTATGTACTGGGTACCCTGGTGCTCCGGTGCCAAGATAGGGATATGGGTTCCATCTATTGCCCCACCACAGTTAGGGAATCCCATTGCGGCAAAGCCATCCACTATGACCTGCACATTTCCCAGAGTCACTACCTTTCGTAGCAGCACCTCAGTGATTGCTTTGGCTATTTGCATCACAGCAGCCCCCACAGTAGATTTGCCCACTCCAAATTGATTCCCGACTGACCGGTAGCTGTCTGGCGTTGCAAGCTTCCACAGAGCTATCGCCACTCGCTTCTCAACTGTGAGGGCTGCTCTCATCTTGGTATTCTGGCGCTTCAGGGCAGGGGAAAGCAAGTCACAAAGTTCCATGAAGGTGCCCTTCCGCATGCAAAAGTTTCGCAGCCACTGGGAATCGTCCCACACCTGCAACACTGTGCGGTCCCACCAGTCTGTGCTTGTTTCCCGGGCCCAGAATCGGCGTTCCATGGCTATAACCTGCCCCATTAACAGCATGATCTCCAAAGCACCGGGTCCCGCGGTTTGATAGAATTCCATGTCCATATCCTCATCACTCTCGCTGCCATAGCCTACTCCTCACCGCCTGGTTTTGCAGGTTCTGGTTCAGCATAAACTGCATGATAACGCGCGAGGTGTTTACAATGTTCTTGACTGCTGTATTGAGCTGAGCGGGCTCTATGCTTGCCGTGGTATGGCATCTGCACTGTTCACCGAGGAAAAAGGCGTGAAACGGTTGTCTGCCGTTGCTTCCCTGGAGAGGGGGGAGGATATGCCCAGAACCACCCATGACAATGTTTTTGGCCCCATCAGGCATTGGGATCTCAACCCAGAATTCCAATGGGTGGAGAAGACTGCGGGAACTATGGGATAGCTATGGGATAGCTACCCACAATGCAGTGCTCTAGTACATGGACGCACACCACCGAATTAATGTGCTTAGTGTGGCCGCATACATTCGACTTTATACAATCTGTTTCCAAAATTCGAATTATATAAATTCGGATTAATCCCGTAGTGTAGACATACCCTAGGATTGATGTCATGCTGACTCGCCTATCATTACCCTGGTCATCCTGTTTACCTTTATAAATATTGGCAGGACATTAGCTTTCTTCCAGTCTTTTGGGATGTCCCAATTTTTCCAAGAGTTATTACAAATCAACACTAATGGTTTAGTGAGTTTCTTGGCCGTTTCTTTTAAAACTCCTGGGTGGAAGTTATCTGGAGCTGTTGCTTCAAAAAATCTCACTTTATTAACTGCTGTTTAACATTCTCCTGAGTTACTATTAGAATGGAAAGTGTTTCATCATTTTCATATGACATGATGACATCATTTGTCCCCCCCCCAACACGTAACAAAAATATTTATTAAACACATCTGCCTTTTCTGTGTTGTCATTGACAAATCTCTCAATTCCATCTAGTAATGGACCAATACCATTTCTAGGATTCTTTTTGTTTCTAATATACTTAAAACTTATTCTTATTATAGTTAAGTCTGCTGCCTCTTTGTGTCCTTTTGCTCTTTGTGTTCTTTTGCTTCCCTTATCAATTTTCTATCAATTTCTCCTTTCTTCCATTTGTCGTATAGTGGGTTTTGATTTTGGGTTGGATTTTTTTTATCACCTCCTTCACTTCTCCTTTAAGCCAGTTTTTTTTTTTTTTTAACCTGTGAGATCTTCTTTCTCAATTGCTGGACTGTGGTTTTCTGGGCATCTGATAAAATGTTCTTTTTTTAGATCATCCCAATTATCCTTTGTATTTTTCTATTTACATTATTTCTCCCAACTGATTTGACTCATAATTGTTTCAGCTTTGTAAAATTGGCTCTTTTAAGACACCAAGTATATAAGTTACTGGTTTGGACTTTATTCTGTTTGAACATACAAATGTGGTCAAGTCATGATCATTTATGCATAAGCTACCCCTAATATTTAGTTCTGTGATCATTTCCTCTGTTCATCAAGACAAGGTCTAATGTAGAATTCCCTTGTGTTGGGAAATGCCATGTTGAAGGTTGCCTGTGCAACCTTAATTCTGCCTCTTTGTATACCCATCTTGTGCACTGAATGAGGTCAGAGTCTGGGGGTGGGGGAGAAATACTATATTATCATTAGGGCCCTACCAAATTCACAGTCTGTTTTGGTCAAGTTCAAGGTTATAGGATTTTAAAAATTGTAAATTTCATGATTTCAGCTATTTAAATCTGAAATTTCGTGGTTTGTAACTGTAGGGTCCTGACCAAAAAGGAGGTTGGGGGGAGGGGGTGTCACAAGGTTATTGTAGGAGGGTTGTAGTATTGCCATCTTTCCTTCTGCACTACTGCTGGCTACAGCGCTGCCTTCAGACCTGGGTAGCCAAAGACCAGTGGCTGCTGGCCGGGAGCCCAGCTCTGAAGGTAGCACTACCTCCATCTGCAGCAAGAAGTAAGGGTGGCATGGTATGGTATTGCCAACCTTACTTCTGCACTGCTGCTGGTGAGGCGCTGCCTTCAGAGCTGGGTGCCTGGCCAGCAGCCGCCACTCTCTGGCCACCCAGTCCTGATGGTAGTTCAGAAGTAAGGGTGGCAATATTGTGACCCCCTTCCCCATTACCCTGTTTTGGATCAGGACCTCCAGTTTGAGAAACAGTGGTCTCCGCTGTGAAATCTGTATAGTATAGGGTAAAAGTGCACAAAAACCAGATATCATGGGGGAGACCAGATTTCATGGTCCATGACGCGTTTTACATGGCTGCGAATTTGGTAGGGCCCTAATTATCACATAAGTAAAGACCATATCATAATGCATTGCACAAGGGGGTTAGAGAAAGCCACGCCCAGTCAGGCTCTTTCTCTCTGCCCCCTCTCTCATGAGTTGGGGGGCACTCCACAGTGTGGTGCTCCAGAGGGGAGAATGTGTTGCTGAGGCCATTAGCTGAGTGTGGGCTGGGGAGTTTGGCTTGAGTCTGTTCTCCACTCCATTCTCCCTAGCCACTGCAAATGCTCTGACAACTCCCAGGCATTCCCAGTATTATGTGTGCTGCTGCTGTTTTGCTGCTGCTTTTGGCAGTAATATGGGCCTGGCTCTTCAGAATGTTCACACCCAGGTGTCATTTTGACATGCTGCCAGAATTTAGAATCATAGAACTATGGGGTTAGAAGGGACCGCAAGGGTCATCTAATCTAACCCCCTGCCAAAATGCAGGATTTGTTGTGTCTAAACCATCCAAGACAGATGGCTATCTAGACTCTTTTTGAAACCCTACAGTGAAGGAGCATCCATGACTTCCTTAGGCAGTTTGTTCCATTGTCCTACTGTTCTTACAGCTAGGAAGTTTTTCCTGAGATTTACTCTAAATCTGCTATGCTGTAGTTTGAACCCATTGCCTGGTGGCAAGAGAGAACAATTTTTCTCCATCTTTTTAATGGCAGCCTTTCAATTATTTGAAGAGTATCCTGTCCCCCTTTTACTCTACTCTTTCTCCGATCCCTCTCAGCAGTGCATCTGCCAAGCCTATTATCTCCCATTCTGTATTTGTGCATTTCGTTTTTTCTTCCCTAAGTGTAGCATCTCACATTTGTCTTTGTTGAATTTAATTTTGTTGCGAATAGACCAGTTCTCCAATTCATCAAGCACCCTTTGAATTTTAGCTCTATCCTTCAGAGTGTTTGCAACTCCCTTTAGCGTTGTGTCATCAGCAAATTTGATTATTCTTTCTATTCCTACATACAGGTGATTAATAAAGATGTTAAATAACACCGGACCCAGAACAGATCCCTGTGGAACCCCTCTTGTGATACCATTCCATTCATAGTTACTCTTAATTTGCAGTTGTTTAACCACTCATGTATCCATTTAATGGTAGTATTACCGAGCCCACGTTTCTCCAGCTTACTTATGAGAAGGTTATGTGAGACTGTATGAAAAGTCTTGCTAAAGTCCAGGTATATTATGTCCACCGCATTCCCCCTATCCACCAAACCAGTTACCTTGTCAAAGAAGGAAATCAAGCTAGTTTGGCATGATTTGTTCTTACATCGGCAATACCAGGATGGATGAGCTGGAGTGCCGATGAGAAGCACAGTCAGGAAAGTAACTGAAATACTATCCTCATGGACTGTATTTTCTAAATTGACAACCTACTTAATTCTCAATTACTGAGGGACAATCTCCACTCATTGATATATTTTGCTTTCCACAATCAAATCTCTGTACAACTTTTCATGAGTGATGTACCCAAGTATTCGGATTCTCATATCGAAACTGTATTGTTAAATCTGTTCACCTTTGGGTTATTGCGGATTACTGTATGTATCATGACTTTTAAAAAGAAACTTAGTATTTGTGGATTATCTAAACACTATACCCAGATGTACAGACACTGTTTTCTCAACCTATGTATTATATAATTTTTTTAACATTAGCTTTAATAAAAATTTTATATCCATGCTGGCTGCTAGTGATCACCCCTTCATCCTCCAGGTATTTGCAAATTGAATATTTTATACATTGCTCTAGTAGCTTCCCAGGTATCGAAGTCAGTCTGACTAGTTGTAGGTCCCCAGCTCTTCCTTTTCCCCCTCTTTAAAAGATGGGCATTATGTTAGCTCTTTTCCAGTCTTCCAGGATATCTCCTCTCATCCATGAGTTTGCAAATCATAGAATCATAGGACTGGAAGGGACCTCGAGCGGTCATCTAGTCCAGCCCCCTGCATTCATGGCAGGACTAAGTATTATCTAGACCATCCCTGGCAGGTGTTTGGCTAACCTGATCTTAAAAATCTCCAAAGATGAAGATTCCGCAACCTCCCAAGGCAGAGTGCTTAACCACTCCGACAGGAAGTTTTTCCTAATGTCCAACCTAAACCGCCCTTGCTGCAATTTAAGCCCATCGCTTCTTTTCTTATCCTCAGAAGTTAAGGGAAAAATTTTTTCTCCCTCCTCCTTGGAACAGCCTGTTATGTTCTTGAAAACTGTTATGTCTCCTCTCAATCTTCTCTTTTCCAGACTAAACAAACACTTTTTTTTTTTTCAAACTTTCCTCATAGGTCATGTTTTCTAGACTTTTTAAATCATTTTTGTTGCTCTCCTCTGGGGTTTCTTGAATTTGCCCACATCTTTCCTGAAATGTGACACCCAGACCTGGACACAGTATTCCAGTTGAGGCCTAATCAGCATGCAGTAGAGTGGAAGAATTCCTCTCATGTCTTGCTTACAACACTCCTGCTAGTACAGCCCAGAATGATGTTTGCTATTTTTGCAACAGTGTTACACTGTTGACTCATATTTAGCTTGTGATCCACTATAACCACCAGATCCCTTTCCTCAATATTCCTCCCGAGGCAGGCATTTCCCATTTTGTATGTGTGCAACTGATTGTTCCTTCCTAACTGGAGTACTTTGCATTTGTCCTTATTGAATTTCATCTCATTTACTTCAGACCATTTCTCAAGTTTGTCCAGATCATTTTGAATTTTAATCCTATCCTCCAAAGCATTTGCAACTCCTCCTAGCTTGGTATAGTCCACAAACTTTGAGTCATTGATGAAGATATTGAACAGAACTGGACCCAGAACTGATCCCTGTGGGACCCCACTCGATATGCCCTTCCAGCTTGACTGTGAATCACTGATAACTACTTTTTGGGAATGGTTTTCCAACCAGTTATGCACCCACCTTATAGTAGCTCCATCTAGGTTGTATTTCCCTATTATTGCCAGTGACTCTGAGATTTCTTCAGCTAATTCCTTCAGCACCCTAGGGTGAATAGCATCAGGCCCTGCTCACCTGAATTCATTCAAATTAATCAGAAGATCTCTGACATGTTCTTTACTTATCCTGATCAGCATCCCTTCTCCTTTAATATCTATTATAACTTTGCTAGTCGTCTGGTCACATGTTATTTTTTGTGTGAAAACTGAAGCAAAGTAGGCATTCAGCAGCTCTGCCGTCTTACCGTCTTCCGTTACCAGCTCACCTTCTCTATTGAGCAGTGGACCCACACAATTTTTGTCTGACACATTTATAGAACCCCTTCATGTTGTCTCTAACATGTCTTTTCAGTTGTAACTCCATTCTTTCCTGATTTTGTCCCTACACATTTGTGCTATTCCCATGCATAATTCAATTTTCTATATGGATCCCTTTTGTTTTTAGATAGCTAAAAAGCTCTTTGTGTAGCCACATTGGTCTCCAGTGACTCTTCTTATGTTTCCTCTGCACTAGAATAGCTTAATGTTGAGCCTCCAGTATTACATCTTTTAGGAACTGCCGGTCCCCTTTGACTCCTTTTCTTCCTAATTAGTTTCTCCATGGGACCTTTCCTACTGTTCCTCTGAGTTGGTTGAAATTTGCCTTTTTCGAAGTCTAATGTCCTTGTTTTGCTGTTCTTGTGTCCTCTTTTCCTTAGGATCTTGAATTCTATCAGATCATGATCACTTCCTCCCAAGTTCCCTACCACCTTCATGTTCTCAACTAATTCATCCCTTTTGGTTGATTTGGTCAAAACCAGATCCAAAATGGATGACCCCCTAGTTGTTTTCTGAATCAGAAAGTTGTCCCCTACCAATGCTAAAAACTTGTAGGACATATGTTTTGCTATATTAGTCTTCAAACAGATATGAGGGAAGTTAAAATCCCCTATTAATACTAACTCATGTGTGGTAGCTAATCTTGTTACCTGCTTGAAGAATGACTTATCTACTTTCTCTTCTTGATTTGGTGGTCTATAATAGACCCCAATCATAACATCACTGCTATTCTTTTTCCTTTTGATCCTCACCTAGATACTCTCAGTAGGTCTGCCACTCCCTTCCTCTTGAATCTCAGATTCTTGACATACAGTGCAATGTCTCCTTTTTTTCCATACCTATCCTTCTGGAATAACTATATCCCTCAATGCGGGTACTCCAATAATGGGTGTTGTCCCACCAAGTCTCTGTAATGACAATTAAGTCATAACTTTCATGAGTAATGCAAGCAAGAGTAGAGAAATGGTGACTCTTAAAGTTTATAATTCAGCCAAACCTGAATAGAAGTACATGAGACAAGTGAAAGGCATGTCTCTATCCCCAGGGCTGTCCTCCTCCCCAAAAAGGCAATATAAACCAACGCAGCCAGGTCAGCTAGTGCAGCCTCAGATCCTCGAAGGGCAGAAGGAAGAAAGGGATGAGAAAGAACAGCTTGTTCCCACTGCAGTCTCCTCATCGTCTCCTGATGAGGAAGTACATCCCTCAATACCTTCAAGGCATTCCAGAGCCTCTACAAGAACACGGCAGAGACTCAAGATATACCTCTTGAAGTGGTTCAGAGGAAATCGCACAAACTGTGGCTGGTAGCATCGTCATGCCTATGAATAAGGGACTTTTGGAGCCTACCAAAGAGCTGTGGCATGTCAGGGTCCATTACAACTACATCCAAGTGAGCTGACAGGATATATCAAGCTGAGTACTTTTATTCCCGCCCAGTACCACGGTCACTTCTGGTAGCTATGGTCCAAGAGAGGTCAAAGCAGCATAGGCCTCCCAATTCTATACCTTGGGAGAAAAATCCTAAAGAGACTGGACTTTTTCGGGTGCAAAGTCTGTTCATCTGCCCACCTCCAGACATGTGTAGCTAATTATTCAGTTCTACTGTGCAAATACATTTATTTGCATATGACAAACTGTCTCAATTTGACAGGTTAGCTTCTCTTGGTGGTGTTAAGGTAAAGATTGTCATCTCTAAATGCCATCTGATAGCCTGCATGGTTTGTATATGTCCGAAACAGTGGTGAATATTATGGCTACATCGGTGGCTGTGAGAAGATGTACCAGGTTCTAGTGTTCAGAGGAGTCCAAACAACAAATGAGGACCTTCCCTTTTTGAGGGCAATGAACATTTGATTCAAAGACACGTAAGGCCCACTCTCTTCCTTTAGGACTTGAGGGTGGCTCTACATTCTCTGGACCTCTGTGCTCCGGACACAAGAAGGAAATAAAAGAGATTGTAGATTGCTTTCAGCAGTATTCCTCTACCTAGTATACTATTAGCAGCCTCCAAAGGACTTTTGAGCCCCTGAGACAGAAACCGATTCCAGCGATGACGACTCTCTGCCTCTTCTTTTTCTGTTGTATAGTCTGTGTCTTCCACCAGAGCTTTGTGGAACCTCCTAGATGATCTCTTCCCTCCAACCCCTCCCTCCCACTTTGGGAAGCCTGGACTCAGACTTGGATTCAGTAGGTCTTGGAAAATGTAAACAAAGAGAGGATCCTATCTAATTACAGTCTACTTTTTATCCTGCCTTTCACTGTCTCTTCTCAGGGATTCGTGTCATGAGATACTGTGAAGTGGACTCCCTTATACAAGTTGGAGTAATGGAGAAGGTGCCCTGGGAGTTCAGGGTCAGGGATGTTTATTCACATTCCTTTTTCATCCCAAAGGAGAAAGGGGGTTTGGTCTCCCATGCTGGACTTGACATCTCAAGAAGTTTATCTGTCATTTTAGCTTCAGGATGGTGGCGCTTGCGTCCATAATTCCTTTGTTAGATCCTCAAGACTGGTTTGCAACTCTTGACCTCCATGCTGTCTCCCCACCCCCAGCAATGACAAAGGGGGATTTTTGCCTGCTCACCCCCTAAAAGAAGAAAATAGGACTGAACTGTACTCCTGCTATGACATTTTCCCAGGCACATCAGAGATCCACATCTTTATAGGGTCGAATCAAAGCTCCAGGCTACTTCTCCCCTTTATACTGGCCAGCAGATCCTTAGATGTCTGCAGCCAAAGGCACAGCATCCCCTAAAAGGAAGCCTTTAGATAAAGAGTTTGGCAACAGATAAGGATGGGGACATGGCAAAGGCTGATTTCCAGGGCCCTCTCCCCACCCTCCCTCCAAGTTTGGGTAAGGAGTATTTTCCCTTAAAGTAACTTCATGGCTCAACCAGATGTTTGTAAGGCTGGCTCTGAGTCTTATTCCTTCTTTCTCTGCCTTCCCCAAGAAAGCTTCCTCCCCATGCTGCTTCAGTAGCTCTATCTACAAACAGCTAAGGAGTGTCAGTATCAGTAACATGTTTGTTTACAGTATCCCCAAAGTGTCTCAGCTGAGGAGAGGAGCCTTATTAAGAATATGGTTAAGACTCTTACAATGCAGTCTCTGGGGGAAATGGAAATTACTTGCTTGTAATTGTGCTGCCCTTGAAGATATCCATGCACCTTGGTCTTTGCCCCCAGCCCAAGAGAGCCTGGCAGTTCCCCAGGTCTGGCTCTGAGGCACAGACAGGCTGGCTCCATCTGAAACCAACTCCAGCACCTCCATGCCACTTCCCTTTGGGATATTGTTCCAGTTCCTTGGTGAGCAGAGAGCACCCCAAATTCTAAGTATAACAGATGCTCAGATAGTATTTACAATAGTATGACACCATCACAAAAAGCATCAGTCACTGTAAATTCTAATCTTTTTCCTAACTTTGGCCCGTATCTAGTAAAGTTCTTAAGCACATGCTTAACTTTAAGACTATGAGTAGTCCCATTGAGATGATGTGCTTAAAAGTTAAGTATGTGCTTAACTAACTTGCTGAACTGGGGCCTCTGAGCAGAAGCAGACAAGTGAGTGTGAATCTAATCAGATAACCACCTTCAGGGCAGTGGAATTACAAGTGAGGCGAGAGTCCCTTCTATACAGATACCATAATACCTGGATTACTACTTCCAGAGACTCAAATGCTCATGGGGAGTCAGCACAAACTCATCGACTCCTTCATGAAGGAACAAAGAAAATGTAGGAGACAGATTCATATGCCCAGAAGTCTAATGGAAACTTCCCCAATCTCTATTTGCAACAGAATGAGGGAGTGTTTGGTGAAATATTGAACAGGTGTAAACACCTAGCCGCAAATCCATGTGGTTCTCAGGATAAAGACATTATGAGGATTGTATTGCAAGGCAGACATACAGAAGGAAATGCATTCCTTCGTATTAACCCTAGCTCAGGCATTGGACCAGATGCTTGCAGAGAGGACCAGAAGACTTCACTATATCAAACATCATGAAAGGATTGGGAAAGGGCCAAAACAGTTTGTAAGAACATCCTCCCTGAGGGACTGTTTTGAGAGAATATCCTTAAGTAGGATAACCTCATATCTAGCATTTAGATAAAATCCCAGTGTAATTCAATAAATTTAAGCTATGTTCCAATGTAAAAATAATTCTTGCTTACCCTGAGGGAATTGAGAGGAAGAGCTTTAGACCATTTCCTCAGAGTATCCAGAAAAACTTTTCTTTTGGAGGGCTGTCACTCTCAGTCTGATTTTTTTCTTAATACATAAATGAACAGCTGTTAGTGTTGAATGCATATGCAGTAAATACCTCTGGTCAATCAACATTGATATAGGGAAATAAATCCTGTCAAACTAATTTGATTTTTTTAATGAGATTACATGGTTGGTTGATAAAGGTAATAGTGTTGGTGTAGTATACTTAGAGTTCTGTAAGGTGTTTGACTTGGTTCAGCATGGCATTTGATTAAAAAATCTAGAATGATATAAAACTAACATGGCACACATGAAATGGACTAGAAGCTGGCTAACCGATATAATTCATTTTGAGACCTAAGTGGGGAATCATCATAGAATGGGTAAGTTTTTAGGGGGGGGTCCTGTAGAGATTGGTTCTTGGCCCTATGCTACTTTAACATTTTTGTTAAGTACCTAGAAGAAAACATTAAATTATCACTGATAAAGGTTGAAGATGATAAAAAATGGGGGAGTGGTAAATAATGAAGAGGACAGCAAACAATACAGAGGGATCTGGATCACTTATTGAACTTGAGCGCAAGCAAACAATATGGGTTTTAATATGGTTAAATACAAATGTATACATCTAGGAACAAAGAATGTGGGCCATACTTACAGGATGGAGGACTCTATCCTGGGAATCCCTGACTCTGAAAAAGATATAGGAGTCTTGATGGATAATCAGCTGAACACGAGCTCTCAGTGTGATTCTGTAGCCAGGAAGACTATTGTGATTCTTGGACATACAAACAGGAGAATTGCAAGTAGGAGTTCAGAGGTTATTTTATCTCTGTATTTGGCACTGGTGCAACCACTGCTGGAATGCTGTATCCAGTTCTGGTGTCCACAATTCAAAAAGGATATTAATAAAATGGAGACGGTTCAGAGAAGAGCCACAAGAATGTTTTCTAATCCTTTAATCAATCTATTTAGTTTAAGAAAGAGAAGGTTAAGGCGTGACTTGACATGAGGAGCAAATATTTAATAACTGCTTCTTCAGTCTAGCAGAGAAAGCTATAAACGGTGAAACTAGACAACTTCCGATTAGAAATAAGGCATACATTTTTAACAATGAGAATAATTAACCACTGGAACAATTTGCCGAGGGTCGTAGTGCATTTTCAATCACTGACAATGTTTAAATCAAGATTTTGCTGTTTTACTAAAATATGTTCTAGGAATTATTTTGGAAAAGTTCTCTGGCTTGTGTTATACAGGAGGTCACATTATATGATCACGAAGGAACATGGTACACTTAGCAAGAGAGTTTTGAGCTCTGAGACATAAAAGGTGTACAATTGCATCAATCTCTTGATGCGCTTTAATGACTTAATAAAGCAACTGGAGCTTCTCAGCACTTCATCTACATGGAGGGGCTCTGTGCCAGTGCCTTTTATGTTAAAATCCATAACCTTGGTATGCCTTGTGCCAAAATGCTGCTTTGTGTCAACGTGTGGGCTTTAGGTTCAAAGGCGGTTCTGAACTGATGTTCCAAACCTTGAAAACTTCCCACATCAAACTCTCTCTATGAAGCAGAGAAGCAAGGCTGCACATTGGGTTAGTCATCCACATTCTTTCAGGGCACTCCTAGTTAAGGATGATTTGGACTCTCAGTAATCCCATTTAGATTTAGAGTCTCGGAAGAACTTAATTTCTGTGTTAACATCTCGAATCAATGATGTGCTTCGAGGCAAAGACCAGGATACTCAGTGCAACTCTAGACCTGGTAGTTCCACTGTCAACCAGATCTTTACCTTCAGATAAATTCATCCATCTTCTCAAAAAGCTATTAAGCCATGGACAGCGCTTATTATAGGCTTCCATTGGGTCTTTGAGTCAGTGAATCGAGCAAGTTTGTGGGATCTGATGAGGCATCTCTGCATCCCTGGGAAGATAGCATCATTTATAAAAGAACTCTATGATAGAATAGAAGTCATCTGCGTTTGAGTCAGTGGCAGATGCACGTCATCATTTCCTACCTCTACAGGAGGTTGGCAAGGTGATGTTCTGTCACCATCATTGTTCAGTATTGGCATTGATCAGTTGATGGATAAGCTTGAAGAAACCGCTGTCGGTGACATCGAGCTGAACACTAGTCCTCTTCAAGATCTTGAATACACTGATGACGTTGTCTTGTTGGTTTAGTTTGAATCAATGCAGCTAATGGCAGTTCTGGTCACACAAGAAGCAGGGTTATCAATCTGGATAAAACTAGGTCCCTGGCCATTACCATGAAACAGCCTCCAGCTCAAGATTACAACCAGCTCAGTATTAACCTGTCCAGATGGGACATCAAGTAGGTGGCAGCTGTCAAATACATGGGCTGCATCATCAACGATGCTGGAGGATGTTTGAAAGATGCAGAAGCTGATATAGCAGCAGCTGCTGCGATGTTTCGGGCCCTTCAGTGGCCTCTGTTGTGATGACATGACATCAATCTTGCTATAAAGCTGCGGAGTTATATGAACCACAGTTATATCATCTCTGTTGTATGGAAGGGAACTGTGGGTGCCGAGGAAAGCTAAAGAATACTGGATTGACATTTTTTATTCTCATAGTCAGCTGCTCCATATCAGGTAGCAGTACAAGATCAGAAACAAAGATATTTAAAGTCAAACCCAGCAGTTGTCTCCATCGGCATTGATTTGGTTCTGGAAGCTTCCTTGGTATGGACATATAAGAATGAAAGACTAACTAATTCTGAAGAGTGTGTATCAAGGAAAGCTGCTACATAGCCAGCAATCATATGGGTGGCAAAAGCTTTGGTGCTGCGACAGGACTGCCAGTGATGGACATAAACTGGACAAAAGTAGGAAGACCAAGGCACAAAATGAGATTAAACTAACTAGAGACACAAAGGATAAGAAGAAAACATTCTACAAATACATTAGAAGTAAGTAGATGACCAAGGACAGGATAGGCCTGTTTTGAGGGGGGAAAACAATAAAAGAAAATATGTAAATGGCAGAAGTGCTAAATTACTTTTTAGTTTGTGTTCACCAAAAAAGTTAATAGCGATTGGACATCTAACATAGTGAATGCCAGTGAAAATGAGGTAGGTTAAAATAGGAAAAAAACAAGTTAAAATTACTTAGAAAAGATAAACGTCTTGAAGTGACCGGGACCTGATGAAATGCATCCTGAAATACTCAAGGAGTGGACAGAGGAGCCATTAGCAATTATTTTTGAAAAGTCATGGAATATTGGAGAGATTCCGGAGGAGTGGAAAAGGGAAAATATAGAGCCTATCTATAAAAAAGGAAATAAGGCAAACCCAAGGGATTACAGACCAGTCAGCTTAACTTCAGTACTCGGAAAGATAATGGAGCAAATAATTAAGCAATCCATTTGTGGACACCTAGAAGATAATAAGATAAGTAACAGCATGGATTTGTCAAGAATAAATTGTGTCAAAACAACCTAATAGCTTTCTTTTGACAGGGTAACAAGCCTGGTGGATGGCGGGGTGGGGGGAAAATACGGTAGATACACTATATCTTGACTATAGTAAGTCAGGCTTTTGGTACTATCTCGCATCATCCTTTCATAAACAAACTAGGGCAGTGGTTCCCAAACTTGTTCCGCCGCTTGTGCAGGGAAAGCCTCTGGCGGGCCGGGCTGGTTTGTTTACCTGCCGCATCCGCAGGTTCGGCCGATCGCGGCTCCTGCTGACCGTGGTTCGCTGCTCCAGGCCAATGGGGGCTGCGGGAAATGGCGCAGGCCGAGGGACATACTGGCCGCCGCTTCCAGCAGCTCCCATTGGCCTGGAGCAGCGAACTGCGGTCAGCGGGAGCCGCGATCGGCTGAACCTGCGGATGTGGCAGGTAAACAAACCGGCCTGGCCCGCCAGGGGCTTTCCCTGCACAAGCGACGGAACAAGTTTGGTAACCACTGTCTTAGACCATGTTCAGTAGATCTTTTAAAGGGAGATTTGATGGCTATTTCCTTTTAGGAGTTTGAAAAATTGAGGATTTCTTCTTTTCAGCTCATAGACAATTCAGAGAACAGGATGGTGGTTCCACCTGGATCAATTTCCATGTCCCAATCCAAGAATGTTGGCTCCGTACAGGTTCCAGGATCTCCAGGCCACCGCAAACCAGATGCCCCGCCTACACTGGACTGCAAAAATTAGGGATTTCTTAAGTTTTTGGTGTAGTATGTTGAGCTGCACCAACATACTACCCTGGAACTGCTGGAGAATGAAGGCACTGCAGCATTATCTATTCTGACAGTGGTGCCCAGCCCATTCCAGGAGGAAAATGTGATCCAGATTCTCTAATCAGACTGTGGAATAGTGGACATTCCCATGAAACTTTTCCAGATCCTTATCAGGGTGACTCTCAAAATAGATGTCAATTTGAGAAGATGAGGGAACTACAGATTATCTGACTCTTGTGCTAAGAGTGAAAGGTCACAGAGTATAAATCTCTTGGCATTGAAAGCAGTCAAACTTGATGTTCTTGCAGCAGCACCAAACCATATTAGGTAATAAATATCTTCTGGTGAGATATGCCAGTACTATGTTGTTACTGGATATTAACAAGGGAAGGTGCCAGGCATCAGGATTCAGAGGAAAACAATATTTGTTATTTCAGTGACCAGAACATAACGTATGATCCATCAAGGCAGTTCACCATTTTTTGGTCTGAAATACGAAGTAATTTTATGGAATTTTGATCGTGACACCTAGGTTTTCTAGGGCATACACAATATTGACTATGATTTGGTGTGGTTTCTGAAAAAATTGTGTGTGTTGGAATAAGCAAAAATTTACAGTCAAGTTATTGTTAACCCAGGAAATCAGACTAAAAAATAAAAATGAAGAGCAAAATTCTCCCCTAACGTTAATTTTGTTGCTCAAGGAATCTATATTAGGGATGAATTTGTCTGAAATATTTATCAGAGAAAGGACAGAATTTAGTGTTTATAAGCGGTATCGTTTACCAAGATACAAGTGCCAAACACAGCAAACTCCTTAGATCTTTGAAGGATAACCTCTTATTTCAAAATATTGAGAATATGCCTTGGACTGGTAGCAACCAATAAAAAGGAAATAATACACTGGAAAGTAAGCAGTTATCTGGAGAAAAGTGGTAATGAAATAATGAATTTAGGTTAGTAAGAAAGAGTAAACTAAGGTTCTTCATTTATTAAAACTAATTTTGGAAACGAAGAACATTAGTGGTTAGTGTCCATAGATAAGATGTATTAAGAAAAAAGATTGAAAATGATTGGTAGAGTGCGACATAACTTCTCAGTTTAAGGAAAATGGGAATCCTCCTGCAGAAACAAATATAAATGACAGCTGGGGTTATCCAGAACAAATGAATTAAAGAAATCAATCTATAGACTTATCCCCAGTCAGAGGACAGTAACATGAGAAAGATGCAACAATTGTTCGTAATAGACTATCATTTTTTTTATTTAACTACAAGGGATTTTGGACAAAAGTAATACAGTTGACTTAATTCATCTTGCCTTAATAAATGTTTTGATACCGTGCCATATTTAAAGCAAAACAAAAAAAGTAGAGAAGTTGAAAAAGATTATCTGAATAGACATACCAGAGAGGTTAAAAAAAAAAACCATGGCTAACGGAATTCAAATAGTGAATGAGTAATCATGAGGGAAATGCAACATCTGAGTTTGCATAAGTTAAATCTCCATATTTTTTCATTCTGTTCTGACAGGCAAATTGTGTACCCATACCATAACCTTCTCCTGCCTTGAACTATGGCAGTCTTCTCATCTCAGGTTTTTATCCCTTAAGTAATCTTGACCCTTCTCCCCCCCCCCATCCAAAATCATTTTCTTTACTTTTTTTTTAACTGTTACACCATCACCCCCAACCTCAGTCAATTCCCTAACTCTGTGTTGTTTTGAACATCAAGTGAAAACTACCACTCCTTGCCTTTAAGATCCTACATGCATGCAACCTTTTATCCAACTGATATGGCCTCCTTTTGTATTCTTTGGCTTCTTTGCTTGGTCTGTGGCACCAACCTCCATTTCTTTTTTGCTAGCTTCTTTCATGAAAGTCTGCATGGTTCCCTCCCTTCTGATTGGAACATCCTCCTCTAATCCAGTTTCCCAAGCCACCATCCTTGTTTCATTCAGGTAATTCCAAAAAACGAAAAATGACATCTGTTGTTTCGTCTACAAGAGCTGAAGATGGGTGGCGATGTAGAAGAATAAATTCTTTGCAAGACCTTTACATTTCTCAGTGAGTTTATCTGGTGAGCCTTTTTACTGGCACTCCGTCCTTCCTTTCCCTTCCTTCTTTCCTCACCCTCACTCCCCAGTTTTTGTTTTCTTAAGTCATTTTGGCTACTTGTGTAAATAAGTGCTCACCAATGGGAAGCCGGGCGTGGCAGGGGTCTTTCCACTTCTGTCCCTTCCCGCCCACCCACGTGGGGAGTGGATGCAGTGGTTCTGGTGAGCCTGCTTCACTTCCTGCACTGTTACCTGTGATGCTGGTAGCTGATGTTGAGACACAAGGGGTGCTGCTGTGCTAGCTAGCTATTTGGCCCTCAGGTGCTAAAAAGTAGAGAATATATTGTTGTAGGTGTCACCATATGACGCTGTAATCATAGTCTTTCAATTTCTTTTTCTTAGTACATGAGCAACTGTTCAGTCTTAGGAAGGCATGTTATGTTAGTTTTGTTATGCAAGGTTATGAATAGAAGATGTGTGAACAGCAGGAGAGTTTGGTCTCTGGAATCAATTCTTGAGTCAGATTTACTCTTTGGGAACTGAGCATTGATGTTGGGAGGAGATTTTTTCAAGGGAGGGATTACCTGCATGCTGTTTGTGACAACCTGTGTTCCATGTTTTTGGTTATATGGGTAGATGAAAATAATTACGCTTGGAATATGCCTAAAATCTATGTCACTGATTTCTCCTCCACTGGGAAGCCAACATACAAATCCCTAGACATCTGCTGCATCTTGACAGAGAGGAAACAACATTTTGATTTCAGGATGATGATTTGTGTTTTTAAATGTCCTCCTGAATTAACTCTTTAATTGTTCAGGTTAAAAATAAAGGACAGATGCTGTCAATGGCTAACATATTATAGGTGCAGGCAACAAGTACAGCCTTCAGGTGTTCTTGACAAAGTATGCATGTTACTGGATGATAATCAAGAGTTGTTCTGAAATTAGATTTTGGTAATAAAATGTGGGTATCAAATTCAAAAAACATATGTTGATCTACTGTTATAGATTGTGAATTATAAAAAGTCAGTGGATACAAAAGTTGAGGTTCTCAGAAAAACTTAGTTATCCATGTTGCATATTCTTTTTTCTTTATCCTCCTGCACCCTCAGGTGCATAGACATCCACCAGTTTCCACCGTTTATTTCTGTCTTGTGCTGGTCTTTTCATGCTTTCGAGTGTCATGTTGATGGATTTAGCTTCTTTCTCTATTGTTCCACGCACTGTTTCTCTAGGTAGCTCTCCTTTTCTCTTTTCTCCAAATGGTGTCCAAGATACCACCATGTGGAAGTTGCGTTGTTGGCATCCTGAAAGCGTGACCTAAATAAGTCCATTGTCGTCTTTCCATGCTTGGTGCTTTATGCTTTAAAAGCTAGCAAACTCTGATAGGTCTCAAAATGTAATTGTAAATGGGTAATCATCTTTGTACAGGTGTGTTTGTGGAGTATAAATGTATACATCTAGGAACAAAGAATGTGTTATACAGGCAATGACACTGTATCAGGAGTGGGCAAACTATGGCCTGCGGGCCACATCCGAGCCCCCGGCCCCTCCCCTGCTATCCCCCTGCAGCCTAAGCTCGCTTGCTCTGCTGCTGGCACAATGCTCTGGGCGGCAGGGATGTGAGCTCCTGGGGCAGCGCAGCTGCAGAGCCCAGCCTGACCCGGTGCTCTGTGCTGCGTGGTGGCGGCGGCAGTGTGGCCTGGCTCCAGCTGGGCGGCGCGGCTGTAGTGCCACCAGCCACCAGTGCTCCAGGCAGTGCGGTAAGGGGGCAGGGAGCAGGGGGCGTTGGACAGAGGACAGGGGAGTTCGTGGTGGTTGTCAGGGGGTGGGAGGTCGATCATGATCGGGGGGGGGAAACGGGGTTGAATGGGGGCAGGGGTACTGGGGGGAAGTCAGGAAGGAGGGGGGGGTTGGATGGGGTGGCAGGGGGTAGTCAGGGGTAGCAGGGGGTAGTCAGGGGTAGGGGTTCCGGGGGCAGTCAGGGGCAGGGAGAAGGGGTGGTTGGATGGGGCACAGGCCTTGGGGGGGGGGGGAGGGCATCAGGAATGAGAGGAGGGGTTGAATGGGGCAGCGGGGGTCCAGTGGCAGTCAGGGGATAGGGAGCGGGGGCTGGTGGTGGATGGGGCAGGGTTCCAGAGGAGCTGTCAGGGAACAGGGGGGTTGGATGGGGCAGGAGTCTGGGGGAGGGGGCAGATAGGAGGTGGGGGCCGGGCCATGACCCCTTCCCCTAACCAGCTCTCCATACAATTTACGAAACCCGATACGGCCCTCTGGACAAAAAGTTTCCCCGCCCCTGCTTTAGATGATTACAATGATCCCTTCTGGCCTTGGAATCTCTGTATTTAATATGAGAGACTTAATTTTTTCATATTTCTAATTTTTTAAAACTTTACAGTTTCAAATGTAATATTCCTTTGATGTAAGATTTTTTTGTATCTAATTTCCTCATTTAACCCCCACCCCCTCACCATTACAGTAACATGGAGTTGTGTAATTTTTTTCCTACAGCACTACAAACTGCAGCACTTTATTGGATTCACACAAACACCACCTAAGTAACCTTTATTGTATTCCTGCAACTTCATAGGTTTTAAACTATACCACTTCATATATATATAGAATACATTTTAATATGACATTGTGTAGTTCTGCAGTATAGTCTTGTAGAGTTGCACAACACTGATTATGCATGACATAAACTTGAGATAAATATTTTAACATAAGAGTGTCCATATTGGGTCAGACCAATGGGCCACCTAGTGTCTTGTCTTCTAACGGTGGCCAGTGCCAGATGCCTCACAGAAAGTTAACAGAACAAGGTAATTATCAAGTGATCCATCCCCTGTTGTCCAGTCCCAGTTTTTGGCAAGCAGAGGCTTAGAGACACCCAGAGCATGGAGTTCTGTCCCTGACCATCTTGCCTAATAGCCATTGATGAGCCTATCTACCATGAACTTATCTAATTCTTTTTTGAACCTAGTTATACACAACATCCCCTGGCAACAAATTCCACAGGTTGATTATTGTGTGAAGAAGTACTTCCTTATGTTTGTTTTAAGCCCGCCTAGTTCTTGTGTTATGCTAAGGGGTAAATAAAACTTCCCTGTTCACTTTCTCCACCACATTCATGATTTTATAAACCTCTGTCATAGGCCCCTTAATTGTCTTTTTTTCTAAACTGAATAGTCCATCTTTTTTGATCCATACTCCTGACAGTTTTTGTTGCCCTTCTCTGTACTTTTCCAATTCTAATGTATCTTTTTTGAGGATGTATTGCAAGTATGTGTAAAACTAGCTTTTGATCAAATCTTTATTTTAAAAATGTTTTCTCAAACTTACCCATAGTCCCTAGCTCAATGCACTTGGGAAGTTTGAATTTTTAAGGTTAAAAATAGTTTGTGTTGTGTGCCGAAATAGTCAGAACATTTTGTTTTTCTTTTTGAAACGTATAAGTTTGTGCACTCCACCTCTTTCATTTCAGTCTGAGGGCTTGTCTACACATACAAATTGCATTGATGTGACTAAATTGGCTTCTAATTAAAGTAACTTCTTAATAAGCTAAATCTTAAACCAGTTTCAGAGTATCCACTTAAGGGGGTTGCACTATTTTAATCGAATTGATTTAGAAACCGATTTAACCTGCTGCAATTTCTGATGTGAGACAGGGCCTCAGAACAAGTATTGTAGTCTCTTCTACATTAGGAAAAAGTTGTTTTAAAGTTAACTAACATTTTTAATTAAGTGCGTAAAAAGTGCTTAAAATGGTTTTTAAAAATGCAAGTACATAGTGTAGGAAAGGTTAATACCTTTAAAATATGTTTGTTGATCATGGTTAATCCTAGAGCGAGTCTATTGAAAAGTGTATAGAAAGGCATAGTTAAGTTTGAATGTACAATTGTGATTCTGCATTTCGTGATTCTTGCATGTTTAATTGCACAACTTTAATATTGCTGCAAATATTCCTTTCCCCCCACTTCCTTGAATAAAACCTTCCTCCACCTGGTAGTAAAGCTCTGGCCTGGCAGAGTAATACTGTTTATAGTCTGTTTTTAAAGAATAACTGAAACCATTTCATACCATCTGGAAGGTCTGTAGTATTGTATTTGTTTAATAGGATTTGATTGGAAATTAAGATGTAAAATATAAAAATATAACTGCTGTTTATTCACAAATAAAATACTTTAAAATTTTTAGTATAAAGAGCAAAAATAGTGTAGCCTTTATAAGCACTAATATTAACCAGAGTGAAAACATTCACTCTCTATATTTTAGTACCTAGCATACAAGAGGTCTGCAAATGCTGATTTTGATAAGTTAGTAGGTATTGATAATCAATTGCTTGTTAGTATTAGGAAGTGTCAAGGTGGTTGTACTACGCCTCAATATATAATATTTAGTGAGGAACTGTTATAGTACTTACCCTCATAGCATTTTATTCTCACACTTGTCATGTCATCATATTTTTGATCTTAAAGAGGTCTTAATCCTAATTGGATTTGTGTAATAGGCTATTAAAAAGCCTCTGAAAAACTTTTATAGTCTAGTCAAACATAATGAACCCTTCTAAATAGTTCCAGATACAGCAATTCTGTTATGGCTATAAAAACTACAGAACTGATCCTGCAGCCGTCACCTGTGTAAATAATGCTTTCTCATGCAAGTAGTCCCATTGTAAGACTTTGGAAGACTTAGTAAGAGAATTGCAGGATCAGGTCAATGCATTGTTAACTTTTTGTATACCTGTATTACAGTGTACAAAGTTTAGAAATAATCTATCTACAAATATTAGGTACATTTTATCGTGATAAATGAAGCAAATCATATGTTTTTCCCTGCGTCTGAAAAAGCAGGTTTGTTTTTTTTAAACTAAACCTTATATAATACTGTACTTATACCTGCTGCCCTTTAATGTACTTCCCTAGTTAAACTTCTCATTCCCCAGATTTAAATAGCTGTCACAGCTGTTGCAAATAAATTTATCCCCAACAATGGTCAGGAAGAATGACTGAAATATTGTGAAGTTTTTTAATTGAGAATTTGGTCCAAGTTCACTTTAGCCAGTGTTTACCTTTTTATATATATATATTTGCTAACATCTCAACAGGCTTTTAAGGATAAGTGATAAGGCATACTAAATGGTGTATTTTGGAGTAATTATTTCACTGTGGGTAGCTGTCAGAAACCTAAAGCTGAGAAATTTTAACCAGAGATATTTTACCAATGGGATCAATGGAAGCGACAGAAAAGATGTGGCTTGATGACTCATGAGCCACCAGGCTCAAATAGTTTGAAGAGATCTTGAATTAGTCAGGGATGAATCTGTTACAGAACAGTGAGATGTGGTGATTAATGCTGATAGTTAAGAAGTAAAACAGAAACTAGGTAGTTGATGAGATTACATAACCTCTGCAAGTCTCTCAGAAACTTTTATATTCTAAATGGGTCAGGTGTATTAAACAGATTAAGGGGTCGGACAGAAATGTACCCTAAAATACAATTCTTACACATCTAAAATAATTTGCTTTCTTTGATTAATCATTTACCAGAGGAGTACGTCCATGAGACAAAAATATTGTGACAGTGGATCAAATGTATAATGAAATACTTTAAGGGAATCTTAAGACTATTTAGGAACTGCAGGAAGTGTAGTGGCAATTGGCTGTCACCATGAGGTGCTGTTTCAGGTTGAGATTACGGGGTTCTGACATGGAATGTTCAAGCAGAAACTGAAGGTTTGCTATTCCAGGGAACAGATCTGTTTAGCAAGAGCTAGATCTGATGCCAGTAAAGATAAAGGACACAAAAGCAACAATAAGGTCTTTGGCTTGACTCAGCTAACATTTGGGAAGAAGACTTTTTATTTGTATAATCTGTTTCTGGAATAACGTGATTTTTATTGCAGAATATTCCATTTATTCTGCAGTAGGTATTCTGGTCAGCTTCCTCATGTAGGCAAGTTCTTATGTACTTCCCATTTCAGTGTATACCCAAGATCAGTTGTGACGCTTCCTGGGGTACCCAGGGTTGTGAGGCATCTTGCTACAACCTGCCTGTCACACTGTCTGGAGTGGTTCATGACCATGAGTGCCAGCCTCAGGGCTGACTGTCTAAAAGCAGGGCAGAGATCCCAAACTGTTGGTATGCTCTATAATTAGATTTCACCCACTCAGTAACAAATGTGAACTCCTGAAGCACTCTAGCAGTATTCCCATGGAGTCACAGACAGTCCCCTTGGGACTCTATCTTGTCACACAAGCAAGCTGGACATAGTGATAGCTGGTTGCCATACACCAAAGCTCACAAAATATTCAGGTTACTTCCAGTACCAAGAGACCAGTCACTAGTCAGTTATCCCATGTTAGTTTGTACCTCAGATTTCACACCAGAGACAATGTTTGTAGCCAATCCTATAGTAAACTAAATAAGGATTTATTAACTAGGAAAAAGAAATGAGAGAGTAATTTACAGGTTAAAGCTGGCAACATATATACACAAATGAGATACAGTCTGTGGTTCCAAAACGTAACAGAATTGTAGTAATCTGTCATCACTGAAAATTTTTGAGGCTAATCCAGTTTTACCTTGGGGATTTCGGTTTGTTTTCTAGCTCCAGCCCTGTGAGAGTCCAAAGAGCAAAAGAGACAGAGAGAGAATTTTCTTGTGTCCCTATTTTATCTATTTGTTCCAGCATTCAAACCAATGGGATGGGCTTTCTTGCAGATAGCACCTTCATCGGTGTGAGAGGGCTATTAGCCAAATCTTTGTATCATGACGTTCCATAATGGCTAGCAGGGTTCCCCCCCACACACTCTGACTCTGGGGTACAGATGTGGGGACCTGCATGAAAGATCCCCATAGCTTATATTTTACCAGCTTAGGTTACAAATTTCCCCAAGGCACAAATTCCTTTCCTTGTCCTTGGACGGTATTGTTGCCACCACCAAGTGATTTATACAAAAAATCAGGGGAGGGTCACTTGGAATCCCTATCCCCAAAATATCTCCTCAAACCCCTTCACCCCCTTTCCTTGGGATGCTTGAGAATAATATATCAACCAATTGATTAGCAATGTGAGCACAGACCAAACCCTTTGCCTTTAGGACACTGAAAATCAATCAGGTTCTTAAAAGAAGAACTTTTACTTTTTCTTTATAAATAAAGAATCACACCTGCAAAATCAGGATGGAAGGTAACTTTACAGGGTAAATAAAAAGATTTAAAACAGAGGATTCCCCTCTGGCTCAGCTTCACAGTTACAAAAGAGGAATGAAACTACCTCTTTAGCATAGGGAAATTCACAAGCCAAAACAAAAGATAACCTAATGGATTTCCTTGCCTTACTTACAATTTTTGTAATTTTAGGTGGATCATTTCAGGTACGTTTTCAGGAGATGTGCCTGCCTGGTCGCTCTCGCCATCCGGAGAGGGAACAAACAAAGAGAGCCACAAACAAAACCTCCCAGCAACATAAACATTATCCTTTAGGCCTATCAGGCACTGATCTCTCTCTTCAGGTTAGCGATAGGTACACTCCAGCCCCCAAGCCCTCTGAGCATCTCCGTGGAGTGGCCAGCCCTTGTTCCACTAGACACTCACAGAATTCACAGATTCGCCACTTCCAAAAAAGCAGTACACCCCAGCTTACCAGTTTTACCTCAGATCACTGCTCCACTTAACACATGGCACTTAGATATGTTTATAGTGAAAACAAATAAAAGTATATTTAACAAACTATAGAGATTCAGTTCAAGTGGTAGCAAGTAAAAGTATTGAAACAAATAGTTACATATAAAGTAAAATCATAACATGCATGCTAGAACCTAGACTTTATTTAACTAGATACTTTCATTTCTTATAAAGCAACGCTCACCTAAAGTCCTTCCAGCATTTTACAGCCAGGCTGGGCTGTGATCTTCTGTTCATGAGACAAGTCACACTGTCAGTTTGCCTCCTCTGTGAAAGATTCTTGGTGTCTCTTTACAGCCTCAGATATAGCAGAACAATCCACTATCCTTATTCATAAGCAGGATGCCCCCAACAGATTGTTTTTCCCCGTATATTCCTGCCTTGTAGTTGTTGTAATCTTTCCATTAGCATCTGGCTCAGTATGAAAATAGGCATAAATTATAAGAAACATTATAAACAGTGACCAGACAGGGAGATAAGTGTCTCCTGCCACTGACTGAAAAGTATCTGAGACATATCACCTCCAGGTTACTTGCCTTAAGAACATAATTTTCAGTACAGACCCATAACTCCTTAAATATTATCCATACATGTATTTCACTCTGATTGTGCTGACCAGTGGGCTACTGGCTCTCGTTAGAGACCTCAGATGCCACCTGTTAGTGAATTGTGCCTATATCTGACCAGAGGATCCTTGTAAAACCCTGTGCCCTCTGCCAGTTGGCACCAGAGTTTTCTCAGTCGCATCCGTTTAGGCAAGAGCAGATACTCTTCATGTAGGTATTTCAAAACTTCAAACTTGTTAACTCCCACCCACACAAAATGATAATTCACTTAAAAACAAACAACCTAATTCCTAGAAACTTGCAACATGTTATTTTTGTCTTAGTACAGTAGAACCTCAGAGTTACGAACTGACCGGTAAACCACCCACCTCATTTTGAACTGGAAGTATGCGATCAGGCAGCAGCAGAGACCAAAAAAAAAAAAAGCAAAGACGTACAGTACAGTACTGTGTTAAATGTAAACTATTAAAAAAATAAAGGGAAAGTTTAAAAAAAAAGATTTGAGAGGGTAAGGCAACTTTTTGTGCTTGTTTCATTTAAATTAAGATAGTTAAAAGCAGCATTTTTCTTCTGCATGTTAAAGTTTCAAAACTATATTAAGTCAATGTTCTTTTGAAAGAACAACCATAACATTTTGTTCAGAGTTACAAACATTTCAGAGTTAGGAACAACCTCCATTCCCGAGGTGTTCGTAACTGAGGTTCTACTGTATATGGTTACAGTAATGTTAAAATATACACCAAGCATCCTCTATCTCTTGCTTCAAATATTTCCATAAGCCTACTTTTTTCCCTTTTCGGTTCATCTTGATTCTTACCCTCATTGCCTTCTAACTATTTATATTGCATTCAACCAATTTATATTGCAAGCTTCTTCAGACAAGGGCTCTTTTGTACTTCAAAGTCTTTGATTTTATTTTAAATAATTGTCAATCTGGAAGGTGTTGCTAAAGTATCCAGTCATCTTTCAAAAATATCCAAAATTATCTGTATGTCCAAAATAATCAGTGGATAATTTGGACATACTTTTAACAAATAGACTTTTTAAAAAAAGTTTGTATATATCGGTAATTTTTGATGCTACTTTGTGACTGCTTATGACAGTATTTAATATTTTAGCCCCGTTATATTTTACTGTACTAAATTCTGTTCTCAATAACACCAATCTGTAGAGTTGCTTAAAATTTACACTAACTCCATTGATTTCATTGGAATTACTTCAGTTTTACACTAGAGCAAATGAGAGCAGAATTTAGCCGCCAAACCAAACAGGTAATTTAGATTCGTTCCAAGGCATTCATAAATTTTAAAGGTCATAACTGGAGACCACACCAAAACTTCTGTACTTGGTCACACAGACCAAGACTCTGCATATCCCAGACACTGCTTCTTCAGTAACACAAAACTCGGGGATTTTCTCTTGCAAAGCGTACTATTTGCATCAGTGGTAATTTCTCACAGATAAGAGATCAGGGTATGTTCTCTGGTGCTTGGTTCATTGACTATGACATTAAGATTTTGCTTTTTCACATATAATGGGAGAAACAAGTCAAGGTTGTCAGTATGTGGAAGGTCTTTCTGATAACTAATCCCCAATACAAACTTCCAAAGTCTATTGTAAAGTTAGTTGCAGAAATGTTTTCAAAGAGGACATAGATTTTGAGAGACAAACCCTGAACCAAACCATCTCCTGTAGAATATGTGGCAACTTTGAACATAACACTGCTCTACAGCCAAAATGCTTCTGAAATAAATGTAGTCAAACTTTACTAATTCTGGGTCACTGAGAACGAAAATGATGCTTAAAATTGTTGATTGGCTCTAGTTTGCAAGATATGCTATTGGGTCAGTATATACGACCCTTGACTTGGGAATGGTGGAGGATAAGTGAGTTATAAAGGGAAAGGATCTCAATTTAAACCAGAAATGACTAAAATACATCTTTCTATGACTGGGTTTGGACAGTACTTGCTTTTTAGGCAAAACAATGAATGATGCAATCTGAAGCTGGCATTACATCATACATGATATGAATTGCATCATATTATTCCTAGAAGTCATGGATGATGCAATCATAACGAAGCTTACATCACTCTGCTGAACAAATTGCCCTATATCAGCTCTAGAAATCATACAGTGTCATGCTCTCTTATTTGTCAGTGTTTGATTTTGCAAAGGGACACATTGCTGTTTAGCCAAAGTGAGCAGAGATGCCTTGTACTTGTGTGAACAGTGCAGATAACTTCTGCTCTGTTTGTGGTGAAGTGACTTTTGCATCACAAAAGCGCAGTATAACCACTATGGTTAAGAAAGCCTATCACCTTTATTTTGGCTGCAAAATTGGAGATCAGGACAAGAGGTGGGCCCCACACATATGCTGCAACACTTGTGCAACAAATCTTCGCCTCATAAAACAAGGTGAACTGAATGACCTTGGATTTGGAACTACCCAAGAGTAAGGCAGAGCTGTTGGGCTCCAGACTACACCAGTGGAATCTCTTGGCAGGTGATGTTAGGGTTTCCATGTTTCGTGACCGTCAAAAGGATCTTGTCCCATTCTCCTTCATGGAAGGTGATCTTGTAGCCTGCAACAACATCAATGGTGTGATGGCAGCCCTCAACATCGTTCACGATCCAGATGAGTGGAGACTGTTCATTGATTCATCGAAGACGAGTCTTAAAGCTGTTTTACTGCATAAGGGCAATGTTTTGCCATCAATTCCAGTTGGTCATGCAGTCCATATGAAGGAAACCTATGACAACATGAAACAGTTTTTGAGGTGCATAAACTATGCACAACATCAGTGGCAGCTTTGTGGCGATTTGAAGGTTGTTGCTCTCTTGCTTGGTCTGCAGACTGGATACACAAAGTACTGCTGTTTTCTCTGCGAATGGGATAGTTGTGCAAGAGATTATCACTACATCAAGAAAGATTGGCCACTCCGACAGTCATTGGAGCCTGGGAGGAAAAGTGTTCAGCATCCACCACTTGTTGAATCAAGGAAGATTTTGTTACCACCCTTACACATCAAGCTGGGTCTGATGAAGAACTTTGTCAGGCCATTGACAAAACACAAGCAGCTTTCAAGTACCTCTGTGGAAAATTTCCAAGCTTAAGTGAAGCTAAGATAAAGGAAGGTGTCTTTGTTGGTCCTCAGATTCGTGAACTTCTTCGAGATGATGCATTTGACCATGCACTGCGTGGCAAGGAAAAGACGGCATGGAAAGCCTTCCAGTTAGTGGCAATAAATTTTCTCAGAAACAACAAGGCAGACAACTACAGGTTGTTTGTGGAAAACCTCCTCAAGGCATACAAAAGCCTTGATTGCAATATGTCACTAAAGATACATTTTTTGCACTCTCATCTAGATTTTTTCCACTGAACTGCGGAGCAGTGAGCGACGAGCACAGCGAGCGATTTCACCAGGACATTGCAACAATGGAGAAACGCTATCAGGGCAAATGGAGCCCATCAGTGCTTGCAGACTATTGCTGGACAGTGACAAGAGGTGCTCCATTTAATGAATACAAGAGACAAGCCAAGAAGCGCCGAGTAGACACTGAATAGGACTAAACTATGTACATAATAGTTTTTTGCCTTTTGTTTCATAATAAATTTTATTTATATAACCCTTTTGCTGATTTTTAAAGTGTTACATAAACAGGACAGGTGAAATATTATCATGTAAAGCAACCATAAACACATGAAAAGACCTAGGTTTACAATTGATGATTAAAACTCTATCTACACAATATACAATATACATAGACATAAAATGTGTAAACTTAAATATCTTAGAAACAGTAGCCAATCAGTTACTTTAATTGTCATATTTGAATTCAGCACATCAAAATACATAATAAATAGCACATTTTATCTGTGAAGCAGACGACTTCTCAAAAATTGTAGACCAGTGTAATTGGTCTAAAAATTTTTGTTTTGGAGTGTAGCAGGGTTTTGTCTCTTCAGATGGAATGGATAGGCTTGAAAAACTTAATTCTGAGTTGTGTATTCTTATGATTGGGTACATTTCTATATTACTTTTATCTTTTTAGTCCATGTGCTTCAACTGTTTACCTGAAATCGTAATCCTTTGTTTATGATATCACACTTGATTGCTGTGAGAAAGGTTATTGTGATGTCAAAACAAAGGGTTAGGACTTAATCTGCTCCACTATTTATTTATTCCATACTTGAATGTTTAAAGAACCGAGATCCCATTTTCATGATTTCTACTATTTTAAAAAAGAAGAGTAAAAAGGATTCGTACTCCTATGCAATAAATATCAGCAGCAATGTTTCTGTGCAGATTAGGACAAATAAAATGCCAATCTATAAAAAGGGGAATAAGAGCAACCCATAGAGTTACAGACAGGGTGGATTTGATTTAAGTCATGATTTAAATCACTAGTCAGGAAGACTTGATTTAATCATGGATTTCTACATAAAAGTGCAGCCCTACATATTCTTCAGAACTCAGAGATAGATGTAGGTTTCATTTTTAGAAGGTACCCACTATACATTTTTAAGTGATTTATTTTGAAAATGTTTCAGATTAGTTTTACAGCTATATCAGAAAATGAATGTTTGTTTGTTTATTTCATTTACCAAACGTAATTGAAGTCACTGGGAGGTGAACTATCTCCAATTCAACAGGTTAATCATTACTATTTGGAGGATTTTCTTGCCATGCTGTATTAGGAGGAGAACATCCCCAGACAGACATTTAAATTCTTTTATTTAGCTAAAACAAAAACCTTGTATATTCTGGATCTTTTTCTTCAACAGCAAATATATAATATTTTAACAAAACAAGCATATGAATTTTTGAATTTAGTTAAACATTCACGTTTTTAAAAATCAGGTTTGGTTTTGCTAAAATTGTTTTAAACTAAAATAGTAAATGAAATATTTGTTTTAAAAAAACAAAAATTCAATCGACTATGTCCGCTAGGTCAACATGAGAAACTTAAAATATTGGATTCTGCAGCTAACTCAGTCGTCTTCACCGTCAATTTCCTGTTTGTTCATAATCAGGACTGGAAAAACAAGCTTTCCTGCTTTTTCAGATCCCAAACCATTTCTCAATTTGGAATGAATTAGTCCAAAGGAAGAAAATATTCTTTCTGCATCGGCAGAAGGAGCTACTGCTGTTAAAAGTGAGATTATCACGTCAACAGTCTCTGAATCCAAGTGCTTAAGTGACTTCCACCAGCTCACTGCTGTGACTTTCTTTAAAACATCAGCAAACATATATTTCTTGAATGGTTTATTATAATTGACATTATGGAGGGATGATTGCTGGATGTCCGTGTCATAGCCAACTCCTCTTCTTCAGCCGTTAAGATTTGGTACCGAGTATTGAGAATATTTGCAAGAAAATGAGCTGGAGATAATGCTTGTCCCATTCATTTTTTTAATGCTTGTAATTTAACTCTGTCATTGCATATTTCTCTTTTTAAGATCTCACTCAGTTCCTTCCAAATTTAAACAGCATCAGCAAAAACAGCTATTTCCCTGCATTTTGTTCAAGGCTACAGAAATAGGCTTCAGCGTACACTGCATGTGTTCAACATTTCTCTTAAGCCCAATGTTGAGAACTTTGGCTGTGACAGTGCCACCTTGCCACCTATTTTTTCACGATTTTGTTCACAAACCATCATCAGATCAGGCCAGTTCTTGATATAGTGCTCAAAACAGTCCACTACTGAGTTTGATAGCATGTGTTGTAGGAGAGTTAGCTTGGTTCCTCCCACTTTTTTCAGAGCAGCTGCTGCAAAGTGGTTGTTACGGAAGTATTTTGCAATTTCAGCAACATTAGCCTTTTATTTCTGGAACACTGAAGTCTTTGGCTAGGAATTGCATCAAATGAGCACTGCAATTGTATGTTATTAGCTTGGGACTCTCTTCACTCTCTTCTAAATTTCTTTACATCTTGGATACATTTGCAGCATTGTCTGTGACCAAGCTGTGTACTAGACATTTGAATTTTTTTTCACAGTTTGTTATAGGGTGACCAGATGTCCTGATTTTATAGGGACAGTCCCGATTTTTGGGACTTTTTCTTATATAGGCTCCTATTGCCCCCCCACCCCCATTCCGATTTTTCACATTTGCTGTCTGGTCACCCTAATTTGTTATAGCTTTTACTGCTACTTCTTGTAAGTATTCTGCTGTGTGTGCATTTCCTGACGTATCAATTGTTTCTGTAAGGAAGACATTCCCTTCTTCTGTTGTCACACAAGCACATACAACAGGATCATTGTGGAGAGTGCTCCACCCATCAAGACTCAGGTTAACAATTTCACCTTCTAGAGGGATTCTCCTAAACAAAATAAGTCAATGCAGTTATTTAATTATTATTACCATACTGCTCATTTAGTATTACTCATTGCATTCCCTGACACTCAGTACTACTTTAAAGGAGAAATTGTAAAAGGAAGATCTGCCTATTTCAGCTATTTATTTTTTATCACAACTGCATCTAAATAGAGTAACAATAGAGTAACAACTATATTTTTTGCTCAAACATGAGAATTCAAGAATAGTCCAGAAGGAAGACAGGCAGTCCTGAAGAAAAATGTATGAAATAAAAAAAGTTTACCAGTCTGAAGATCCTGCATGTTCAGACATGTTCCTTTCATCATCTTCAACGCAGCTTCCTCCTGAAAAGGAATACTTCTCATGATGTTTCATTCGGGCAACTAGGCCTTGCATTTCTTTGTTGCCATGTTTGCATTTTGCACGCATGCCTGACTTACCCAGAGGTAGAGGAACTTCATTAAAATATTCCCAAACTGGGTCTCTTTTACGGCCTGCTGCCATTATAGGTTTTCCTTTCTAGTGAGAGAATGGTATGGTAGATCTCAAATCAATGCAGGCTATACTCAGAAAGACCCTCAAGGCTTCTGGAATATGCTGCTCAAACAGTTTCACTTTTGTTTCCCTTCCCTCCCTTCCCACATTTACCTCCAGACTTCTTCTACTTGTCCAGATCTATTCCACCCCCAACAATCTTCTATTCATTGAACTTTCTGAAACTTTGCACTTTAGAGAGAGGTAAGGGATTCACTGTGTACAGGAATTTGCAAAGGGGCAATAGGGTTGAGGTCTCTTATTTCTCACCTCTATATATTTATTTATTTATTTTAAAACATTTTGCTGTTAACAAGCATGTTATCTCTGGGGACACAAATCCACAGATTGAGAACTGCAAAACTAAGCATCTCTGATGGTATCTTCTAGACTGAGCATTGAGACCCATTGGGTAGATAGAATGATTAACCTAAATAATCTATACAGAAGCCTCTGCAACCCCATAAGACTGGGTCCCTAATCCATGAACTATTGGAACTCATTTACAGAACTTTTCTTAAACATTTCATGAATATATTGTCTCATACTATAGAATTAGAATTTATAATCCCTATTCCATGATGAGATATCTTTGAGCTATAATGTATCTTAATTAAAACTATCTTTAGATTGCTTTTTGAGGAAAAAAAGCTTTTTATCAAAAAAATACAATTTAAATGAAAAAAAATCTGATTTTTTTTTTAAATCATTGATTTGTATCCACCGTGGTTACAGACCAGTCAGTTTAAATTCAGTGCCCAGAAAGATAATGGAGCAAATAATTAAGCAGTCAGTTTGCAGACACCTAGAACAGTGATTCTCAACCAGGGGTACAAGTACCCCTGAGGGTACGCAGAGGTCTTCCAGGGACTAAATCAACTCATCTACATATTAACAAATTTTACAATAGGCTACATGAAAAGTACTAGCGAAAACAGTACAAACTAACATTTCATACAGACAATGACTTGTTTATACTGCTCTATATACTATACACTGAAATGTAAGTACAACATTTATTTTCCAATTGATTTTTATAACTATATGGTAAAAATGAGAAAGTAAGCAATTTTTCAGTTATAGTGTGTTGTGACACTTTCGTATTTTGTAAGCAAGTGGTTTTTAAGTGAGGTGAAACTTGGTGGTACGCAAGACAAATCAGACTCCTGAAAGGGTACAGTAGTCTGGAAAGGTTGAGAGACACTGACCTAGAAGTATAAGGTGATAAGTAACAGCATGGATTTGTCAAGAACAAATCATGTCAAACCAACCTAATAGCTTTCTTTGACAGGCTAACAAGTCTTGTGGATGGGGGGATGTGGTAAATCTTGACTTTAATAAAGCTTTTGATACTATCTGGCATGACCTTTTCATAAACAAACTAGGGAAATGTAATCTAGATGGAGTTACTATAAGGTGAGTGCGAAACTGGTTGGAAAACTGCTCCCAGAAAATAGTTATCAGTGGTTCACAGTCAAACTGGAATGGCATAATGAGTGGGGTCCCACAGGGATCAGTTTTGGATCCAGTTCTGTTCAATATCTTCATCAATGATTCAAATAATGGCATAGAGAGTACACTTAGAAAGTTTGCGGATGATACCAAGCTGAGAGGGGTTGCAAGTGCTTTGGAAGATAGGATTAAAATTCAAAATGATCTGGACAAACTGGAGAAATGGTCTGAAGTAAATAGGGTGAAATTCAATAAAGACAAATGTGAAGTACTCCACTTAGGAAGGAACAATCAATTGCACAAAAAATGGGAAATGACTGTCTAGGAAAGACAACTGCAGAATGGGATCGGAGGGTCATAGTGGATCACAAGCTAATTTTGAGTTAACAGTATAACATTGTTGCAAAAAAAGCAAACATCATTCTGAGCTGTATTAGCAGGAGTGTTGTAAGCAAGCATATTTCAGGAAAGATGTGGATAAATTGTAAAAAGTCCAGAGGAGAGCAACAAAAATGATTAAAGGTCTAGAAAACATGACCTCTGAAGGAAGATGGAAAAAAATGAATTTCTTTAGTCTGGAGAAGAGAACACAGAGAGGGGGACATAACAGTTTTCAAGTCCATAAAAGGTTGTTAAAAGTTGGAGGGAGAAAAATTGTTCTTCTTAACCTCTGAGGATAGGACAAGAAGCAATGGACTTAAATAGCAGCAAGGGCAGTTTAGGTTGGACATTAAGAAAAGCTACGTAACTTTCAGGGTGGTTAAGCACCGGAATAAATTGCCTAGGGATGTTGTGGAATCGCCATCGTTGAAGATTTTTAAGAGCAAGTTAGCCAAACACCTGTCAGGGATGGTCTAGATAATACTTAGCCTTGTCTTGAGTGCAGGGGACTGGACTAGAGGACCTCTCAAGGTCCCTTCCCATCCTATGATTCTGTATCTTAATGTTTTCCACAAACTAAAAATGGGTGTATCAAAATGTTTTCATTTGGATGTAAGTTTTCTTTTGGTTGTAAGTATAATATGTAATTTAACTTGCAATCTCTTTTTTAGGGATTATTATCAAGACATTCAATTTGAAAATGGAAATTCCAGTTTCTGAACTATGTTCAAAGTTAAATGATTTTATAGTTTCGAAATGGTAGTACATTAGTTGCATCAAAATTAATAAACATAGTAAGCATTATAAACCATGCCCACAAAATGTCACTGTTTAGGAGAAAATTTTGTGCTTAATAGTTTATAATGTGGTGTGTGATTTTGAACTCAAAAATTAAAATGTGTTTTTCTTAATTAAGTGTTTCATATGTCTCGCTTTGAGTAAGTTTTGATGCTGTGGAGAGGAGCAGAGAGAGGTTTTGAGAGAAGTTTTCCAGAAATATTTTAAAATAGTTCAAATGTAATTTTTTTTTAATCAAATGGTGGTTGTATTATGGACAGAACCCATTTCTGCCCCTTCTACGCTGGAGGAAAAAACATCAAAAACTCTCTGCATCGCTCAAATATAAAGGAGTGGTGGTATTTGCTAAAAAAAAAAAATATATTTTTTTTCCAGTAATCTAGAAATCAGGGTTTCTTTCTGAAAATGAAAGTCGGGTAAAAGTAACTAACTACTTATCAGAGATTTTTTTGTGCCCTAAAGACTGGCCTCTTTTAATATTCCTTATCTTGGAAATGGACACTTTTGCACCATTACACTGAGGAATGTGGAAGAAGGCGGCAAATTTAAAAAAAAAAAAAAATCAGAGTGCAAATGTTATGGATTGTGCCTCCTTGCAGTTCAGCACTATGGGAATGATGTTTTCCCCCTGTGTTGAGGAGCCTGCAAAACCAACTTGGAAGTGTAGTGTGCACTTGTAGAGAAGACAAGCCTCCTTCCAGTGTCTAATAGTCTTCATTAAATTGATTTTGCCTGACTCCTTTTATCCCAAAGCATTGATAAATGAGATGCTTACGTCTTTCATTGTGCCTTCAAAGTTTCAAAGGCTCTAACACTCCATATAGGTTCAGGCTAATAAAGCAGTCGTGGTATCCAGTTTACAGCCCACGCTACCATTTTCTCCCCCCTCTCACCATGTTGCCCAACAAGGTCTCCATCTACATCAGAAGGCTGTTCACAGGGCTTCTGTGAGGAACCTTTCCATTTGAAGCAACCTGTATATTCACAGAGGAACGTACTATTTCACGTGAGCTCCATCCCTTTGGCTAATGAGGTTCTTTGCTGGTGTGGTGAAGATGCCGTTTATATTATGAAATTGCTCATCAAAACTATATTTAACATCTCCTTCGTGAATAAACTGGGGTGTGAAGAAGTGGGGGTTTAGTTCAAAATAAGGTTGCAAAAGTTGGAACAGGAGGTGTTTTATTTTTTTGAAAGTGGGGAAAAAAGTTCTCTCTTGCAAAAAAAAAAAAAAAAAAAAAAAGTACTAAATCATATTTGTTCATATGAAACAAAAAATCTTCCAGGCAGTAACCAAGCCGGGAGAATTTCATCTTGAAAGATGAGATTTAGGAAGTTAAGAGTAACTGAAAATTGGTGATTATAATAGAGACAGTTTTGTATCTTTACCTGTAGTGTTCACTGCCACGCCTGCCGTAGTAAGAGCTAATATGAAAATAAGAGAGACTGCTTCCAGACTCTTAGTAATTAGAGGCATCTAATGTGTGTGGGAGGGAAGGGGCAGTATTTTTCATTTTTGTTCTTAAACCAGACAACTAAATATAAAATAAATTTGAGATTCCCTGGGTGAAAGAACAAATCGTAAAGAATGAAATGGAGCAATTCTGGAATAATATGAAGATTTTTATCAAGACTCCTTCCCAGACTAGTAATTGATGTTCAGGAATTACTGACTCCCTTTAAGAATGTAATAGTATTTGTATATAAAGGAAATAAATGTCTGTGTTTGTAATTTAGATGGAAAAAATGCCTAGATGGCTGAAAAAGTATCTGTAATCAGCTGTGTCTACAGGGGGTGGGGAACAGAAATAAATATCTTTTTTACTTAGAAATATGAAGTCTTAAATGGCACCTTTATTAATAGCATACAGGGAAGTTTATAAATAATTCTGATGCTTTGGTATAGTCCGGAATAGTAGATAACCTTGGATATACTAACTGTTAGAAAGCTGAGTTTATCTCTGGTGGCACTTGTGAGGGGGTGGGGGGAGGGAAAATAAACAAGAGACCAAAACATTCTTTAAGTAAAAGATAACATAAAACAACATCATGTGTGTAAATTGTTGACCACTTCCTTCTCAGGAACAGATTTTAACAAGTCGAGTCAGAGTATCACACTGTTTCAACCTGAACAAAGACTTTAGCCACTTGCATAGGAAGGACAAGACTCTGCTTTTCTTCCGAATGTCATAGACACCAGCACAGATCATAGAATTGAAGAAATATTTCCTTAAACTTCAACCATGATCTTGCAAGAATCCTACCACTGCATCTCCTTTGAGGGCAATTTTCCAGATTTCAATGGCTGCTTCATGCTAGAGCTAACTTTGAGGTATTGTTTTCAAACAAGAAGGTGGGAAGGGTACAGCAGGGGTAGAGAATAACTACCTGATTCTGAAAATTTAAGGTCTATGGCAGGGGTCGGCAACCTTTCAGAAGTGATGTGCCGAGTCTTCATTTATTCACTCTAATTTAAGGTTTTGCGTGCCAGTAATACATTTTAACGTTTTTAGAAGGTCTCTTTCTATAAGTCTATAATATATAACTAAACTATTGATGTATCTAAAGTAATAAGGTTTTTAAAATGTTTAAGAAGCTTCATTTAAAATTAAATTAAAATGCAGAGCCCCCCCAGACCCGTGGCCAGGACCTGGGCAGTGTGAGAGCCACTGAAAATCAGCTCGCGTGCCACCTTTGGCATGCGTGCCATAGGTTGCCTGCCCCTGGTCTATGGCAAGTCAGTTTTTTGTTCCTTACCTGGATTGAATTTGTGAAGTTAATAAATAAATTAATAAATAAAAATTACTCTGAAGCATATTTAAGGAACTTGTTCAAGACTATTTGTTAATGTAAAAAAAGTGTTTTCTGTTCAGCTCTCTCTCTTTTTTTATTAATTGTTTGAAATAAGTAGGAGAATTATCTAAACAGTCTGCTGTTACTGAAGCTGCCATTTCTGGTGTCCAAAAAACACTTCTGTCACATTCTTTACTCCTGATGCCAATGCACACACAATTTTGAGATGGGACGGGGCATATTCTACCAGTTAACATCAGAATAATCAGTCTAACTTCCAAAAACTGCTGCGCCCTAAGGACACTGATGATGGAGAAGAAGAAGAAATGCAGCTGCTGTCTAGCAATGAAGTTATAAAGAGGGGCATGTCCAAAATGATAGAAGTGTAGACGAAAATCCTATAGACATCAGAACTTCTTTGTAATTCAGGATCTTTAATCTTAAGTGCAATGAATATAATTAATATTCTGTTAAATGAGAAGACATGAATGACTGATTTTGAGAGTGACTGATTTTTGGAGAGTAAAAAAAACCTATATTGTGTCTAATATATCAGCAGCTTTTTAAGGAACAGTTAATTTAAGTGAAAATATACCTATAGTAATTCTGCCAAGGACCCATGCGCTTTCTATACCATTGCAATACATGCCAGTCATATTATTGGACAGTTGACCATAATAAACGAAAATGTGTGTTTGGGGGAAGGAAGAGTGTGTAAATTTGAAGTACAGCATACCAAAACCTCCACCCAAAATCCACTATTGTGGGTACCTGACCATGACTGAAGTACACAGATTTGATTTCTAAGCCATTCAGAATACAGAAGGTCAACAACTGTACCATGATCTACTGTTACCTTAACGTACAAATTAGATAAAATATTTTGAATCTGTATCAGTCATTTGATTTTATAAAAATAGTAATTGTATTTAAGAATTGTTGCAGGATCAGTGTCTCTTGCTTTGGAAGCAAGTGTCTTCTTTGTCTTGATATTTGATTTTGATGAATTCTTCAGCTGCCTCTCAGCAAGAGACCATGACAATATTTTTATTAACATTATTTCTTACGTAAGTGCAAGTCTTGTAATTTAAAGTTGTCTTTTCTGTCTGTGGGACAGCTTTAATATATGTACCAAATGTTATCAAATCATCACATCCTGAGAGATGGACTTATTTGAATCTATGATTCTTGTTACCATGGTCATCTGTATTGCAAGACTATACTTTTCAATACTGTTTGCTTTGTTTTGTTTTTCCAGTGGAACAGTATTGGTTGTTCTGGGCCTCTGGCCTGAGCCCTCCATATTGCAGTAGAGAGATGTGGGAACAGCAGGATTTTGACCCTTAGAGAGAATATTTGCCTATGAAGGAAGAGAAAAACTAGTGTTATGAGCAATAAAAAGCCAAGTGAATTGAATCATCTTATGTTCTCTGGAGCACAGATTTCACTAATGAATTTAAGATGGGAAGAATTTCCTGAGGGATTTTGTATATTGGTGATGAGATCCTTGGGTAACTGGTGATGAGAGAACTTGATAACTTAATGCGTATAGCACATTAATAGGTAAGCCTTCTGGTCTGCTCCAACCTACTGCATACCTGAAAGGAAAGAGTGGTAATTTTAAGAACTTCATTCTAATAAGAATACTGTCATTTAAGAGATCAAGCTTATTTAATGCTAATTTAACAGTCTTCCTTTTTATCTTTATTTTTAATAGAATAAAATGATACATAGCTTTTTTTGTACAGTGTACCATTGTTAACCATATATTATTGATTATATAAATATGTAGAAATGTATTCAGATGTTATCTATACATTTTTACATATATTATAACATTATATCCTACAACATATTTATTTTTGCTACATTGTTGTGGAAATAAATAAGTTTGAACTGTTCCTAACTGAGGGTTAGGTCAGTCACGAACATCAACATGAAGAGTAAGAGGTTGTATTTGTTCAAAAAGGAACATCTAGATAAATACAATTAATGTAAGTTTCTTGATAAAATGATTCTGCAGTAGGTTTTCATTTAGTTATGCCACTACAATTTTGAGTGATAATTTCTATGTTAACCCTAAACAGGAAAAAGCAAGAGAGAGTCCTGTGGCACCTTTAAGACTAACAGATGTATTGGAGCATAAGATTTCATGGGTGAATGCCCACTTCCTAAATAGGAAGATTATCTGCCATGAAGACATTTAATGTGAGTTTAAAAGGGTGACTTGTAAAAGAGTAAACGTTGGGGAAAGATGCTTCTCAATAAGGAAATTCACTAAATAAGAATGGTTACTTTACCACAGGTTTCTGTTACATTCTCTAGCATTTCTAGTGTGCCTTTCCTGCAAAAGGCTTCCAAAGACCTTTTCTTGTATTATGGCTGGCATTTTCAGAGGAGCCTAAAGGAATTAGGCGTCCATTGAAATTCAGCGAGAGCATGGTGCCTGACTCCCTCCACTTTGAAAATCCCAGCCTATATACAGGTGCAACATGAGCAGCAGCCAGGCAATCTGTCAGTGGGCCTCAATTATGATTTCAGTGCTGGAGGGAGCACTAATGCTGGTGAGAGGGCACAATAGTACAGTTTCTAGTCCCATAATCTCTGTTTAGACCTCCAACAGATCCCAATTGTGATGGTGCATTACAAACTTGACCGAGAGAGTCATCTCAGGCACTCAGTTTCTACATGATGAGGTCCATTATAAGCACCTAAATCAGGGGTTTGAAACTTGTGAAGAGGGCTGAGTTTAAATTATAGCTATGGTCTGTGGTACAGGCTATAAAATGTAGGCTTTCATAACCCTCTCAATCCACAGTAGAACTTCAATTAATAGAAGCTGATGGGGTGGAGAACAATATGGAAAATATAATATCCTTATATAATTCAGTGGTGTGCTTCACTTAGAATGCCATGTACAATACTGGTCACACTGTCTGGAAAAGTATATTCCAGTATTATAGGGGGTTCAGAGATGGGTGATGAGAAAGATAAGAGACGAGGAAAACTCTCATACTAAGAGAGACTGAAAAGACTGGGATAGCTTACATTAATAGGGAGATGAATAAAAGGGAACATAAAAGTGTATAAAATAATAGTCTAGAAAAGTGGATCAGGAAGTTCTGTTCTCCCTCTCTCATAACACAAAAACAAGGGGCATTCAATGAAGTCAAAAGGTGGTAAATTTAAAACTGATAAAAGGCCATACATTGTCACACAGCTGGCAATTAGCCTGTGGAACTCATTGCCGCAGGATGTCTTTGAGGCCAATAATTTAACCATATAACTGTCCAGCTCCTTTCTGACTCTTACTGAGAAGAATATTAAGCATTGTAATAGTTGTTGCTAACAAAAAAAGGTTGGTTGGGATATTAAACCTCATGTGTCATGTCTTAAACCAATCTGTAACTATAAGGGATTTTGAGGAGACCTCTATGTTGGGAAGATGAGGGAGATTGTTCCACAGTTGCTTACTGCAGGGCTCTTGTGCCCTGCTCAGAAATACCTAGTACTGGCCATTACTAGAGAGAGGATACTGGAGTAGATAGGAACTGCCATTCTGGATTTAAGTTCTATGTACTGATGATGTAGTAGGGAGGCTTACACAGAGATCAATGGTGGAGTATGGCCTTTATGTAATAACTAAGGCTAAGATTTTGTCCGTGACTTTTACTAAAAATATCTAGGACAGGTCACTGGCAAAAAAGAAAGGTCACGACTTTCGTGAATTTGTCTGTGACCTTTACTAAAAATATCCAGGACAAAATGGGGATCTGCAGATCCTCAAACCACTTGAAGGGGGGCAGCTGCACAGGGGTCAGGAGCTGTGGGGTACCCCCACCACCCACAGCTTCGGGGGCACTGGGAGCTGTAGGGGATTCCCCGCTGCTCCCAAGAGCAGGGGGGTTCCCCCACTGCTTGTGAAGGCCAGGAGCTCAGGGGTTCCCCTGCCGCCCTGGAGTTCCCCCGGCGGCCGGGAGTTGTGGGGGCTGCCAGAGGCAGCGGGGGTACCCTGCAGCTCCCCGTGGGCAGCAGGGGACTCTGCAGCTTCCCATCTCTGAAGTCACAGAGGTCACTGGAAGACACGGATTCCATGACTTCCACGACCTCCATGACTAAATCATAGGAATTCGTTCAGTGCCTTATTGTTAAGTTCAGCTTCAGTCAGTCAGAAAATATGCTCCCCTATAAGACCACCGCTGTTTCTATTCTTTTCTTCCCTTCCTTCCCCATCCTGATTTCTCTCCTCCTTTTTAGTCTGTGTTCCCTCTGTTTTTATATCTTCATTTCCTTTCCTGCAGTAGCACCCAGTTTTCATTTCTCCTGGCTTTCAGTCCTACCTACTCCTCCATTCCATCCACTAAAATAATCTGCAACGAAATAGTTAAAGTTGATATTAAAGTATAACTGTTGGGTCTTAGAGTTGACACCCCTATTAGGTTACAGGGCCTGGGTTTGATCACATTTCTCACAGCTATTATTTCAGGCTGTCTTGCAGATTCAGGCATACCTCACTGCATTGGTTTACACTCAATTCACATTTATCTTTGCAACCAGGAGATCTAAAATCTTGGTTTTTAAAAAGTAAACACATAGATTCTGCAGAATATGAATCTTTCATGCAGGCCACATAGATGCATCAAGCAGGCCTGATTTGTCCTGTGAGCTCCGTGTTTGACAATAGCCATCAGATTAGAACTGAATGAATAGGTGGACAGGAGTGGCAAACAGGAAAGTTTTGGAGGGAGTAGCTGCAGAGCCTGTACTTGTAGGTAAAGGGACTTGGTGAGTTTTGTGTTTGACTGTTTGTCTACAGGAGGACCATAGGGCTGGGGGTTAGAGCCTCTGATTGGCCATATGAGAAATGTCTGCTTGTTTCTTTGTGAGGACCTTGTGGCTGGAACCCTGGAGTCTTTGATCCGACCGAGTATTTAAAGTCTCTGATGGTATGTCTACCCTGCAAAAAAACAAACCAAAACCAAAAAATATCTACAGCAGGGAGTCTCAATGAGTCAACTGACTCAGGCTCATGGGGCTCACGCTACAGGCTAAAAATAGCCATGCAGGTGTTCATGCTCAGGCTGGAACCTGGGCTCTGAAACCCAGTGATGGGGGTTGGGTGTCAGAGCCTGTGTTCCTGCCCAGGCCCGACATTTACACTGCTGTTTTTAGCCAGCACTAGCCCAGAGAGCCTGAGGTTGTTGACCTGGGCTCTGAGTCTACCATGGGTCTTTTTTTGTGTGTGTAGATATACCCTGAGTGGTTAATCCCCCCTCTCTCTACTATACTATGTACTAAGCCTCTTTGCATAGCTCCACCTCCTCACTGCCAACCAAACAGGTAAGCAGGCAACAGGAGCAACAAACAGTGGTGTTTTGGAGGTCATTTATAGGAGGGACTATGATTGCTTCTGTTTTAGGTATAGCTCTATACCAGATAGCAGATATGGATGATGAGACCCGTGGCCTGCCTTTTACATGCCTGAAGACAGAAGAGATTTTCACCAGGTACTGATGACCTTCACCAGTACCCCTCCTATGCTTTGCTAGCTAGCAATTAATCCATATGCATTCAAGATTCTGCAGTTCAGAGTTATAAGTAACTCTAAAACAGGTAATGATGTCTTTATCATGGAGTGCCATACAACCCCACCTCTCTTATCCACTCCATCCTTTCTAAGCAGGTTGGCAACTAGAGATTAACATTCCAATCATGTGAATCATCCAAACATGTTTTAATAATGCCAATTATACCAAACATTCTTACAAATGAGAATTTCATATTCCTCTTGCTTATTACCCAGCGTTAATATATGATGAGTTGTGCAACTAGGGACAAAAAGAAGATTTTAAAGTATATTAGGAACAAAATCATCCTGATGGCATAGGCCCATTATTAGAAGGAGATGGTAAAATTGTTAATAATAATGCAGAAGTGTTCAAGAAATATTTTCGTTCAGTATTTGGAAAGAAGCAGGATGTTGAAGTACTGTTTAGTCCATTAGCAACTAATGAGGATTTAGTAGCTATAAACATTTTTCAGTCGGCAGGTCCTGATAACTTCTGCCTAAGAGTACTAAAATAATTGGCTGATGATATTTCTGGCCTGCTGACTTGAATTTTTAATACGTCTTAGTCTGCTAAGGTAGTTCCAGAAGACTGGCAGGGTGCTAATGTTGTGCTGATATTTGAAAAAGGACAAATGGGATGACCTGGGCAATTATAGGCTGGTTACCCTGACATCAGTCCTGGGGGAAATTATTAATAAACTTGTATCTGATTCAATCAATACAGAATTAAAGGATGGGAATATAATTAATGCCAGTTGACATGGTTTTATTGAAATAGATCTCGTGAAGCAAACCTGATCGCATTTTTTTTATGAGATTAAAATTCAATTCAGGGAGATAACTGCATAGCTGTAATATATGTAGACTTTTGTAAGGCATTTGACTTAGTACTGCAGGATATTCTTATTAAAAAAAATTTAGTACTATGCAATATCAATATAGCGCACATTAAATGGACTAAGTAAGAACTGGCTAACTGATAAACCTCAATGGGGAATCCTCAGTGTTTCTAGTGGGGTTCTGCATGGGTTGATTCTAAGTGTGAGGCTTTTCAGATCATTGATAAAAATATTGGAAGTAAATAGAAAAATCACTGCGGATAATATTTGTAGATGACACAAAGATTGGCAAATGATTATGAAAAAAACAAGGAGTCTGGTGGCACCTTAAAGCCTAACAGAGTTATTTGGGCATAAGCTTTCGTGGGTAAAAACCTCATTTCTTCAGATGCATAGAGTGGAAGTTACAGATGCAGGCATTATATACTGACACATGGAGAGCAGGGAGTTACTTCGCAAATGGTGTTGACAGGGCCAATTCAATCAGGGTGGATGTAGTCCACTCCCAATAATAGATGAGGAGGTGTCAATTCCAGGAGAGGAAAAGCTGCTTCTGTAATGACCCAGCCACTCCCAGTCCCTATTCAAGCCCAGATTAATGGTGTTAAATTTGCAAATGAATTTTAGTTCTGCTGTTTCTCTTTGAAGTCTGTTTCTGAAGTTTTTTTGTTCAATGATAGTGACTTTTAAATCTGTAATAGAATGACCAGGGAGATTGAAGTGTTCACTTACTGGCTTATGTATGTTACCATTCCTGATGTCCGATTTGTGTCCATTTATTCTTTTGCGGAGGGACTGTCCGGTTTGGCCAATGTACATGGCAGAGGGGCATTGCTGGCACATGATGGCATATATAACATTAGTGGATGTGCAGGTGAATGAGCCCTTGATGGTGTGGCTGATGTGGTTGGGTCCTCTGATGGTGTCGCCAGAGTAGATATGGGGACAGAGTAGGCAACGAGGTTTGCTACAGGGATTGGTTCCCTGGGTTGGTGTTTCTGTGGTGTGGTGTTTAGTTGCTGGTGAGTATTTGCTTCAGGTTGGAGGGTTATCTGTAAGCGAGGACTGGCCTGCTTCCCAAGGTTTGTGAGAGTGAGGGATCATTTTCCAGGATACAATACCAACTTTCCACACAAACTTCCACATGGCTGGACTTTAAAAAAATGAGACAAGCCATTTACAATGCACACTTCACTTCTCTACAGAGGAAAAAAGGACAGTAAGCTATCTAAACTCCTACCTGCCACAGGGGGCTACAACAGTGGTACCCTCAACTCATCTAACAACATTGTCAATCTTTCCAACCACACACTTTGCCCAGCAGAAGAGTCTGTCCTATCTCGGGGACTCTCTTTCTGTCCCACCATCCCCACGAACACGATACAGCTCTGCGGTGATCTGGAAGCCTACTTTCGTTGTCTCCTACTCAAGGAATATTTTCAACACACCACTGAACAGTGCACTGACCCACAGGAACCCTCCTACCAACACTACAAGAAGAACTCTGCGTGGACACCACAGACGTGCACAGACTGAAATTGTGGACAAACAACATCACTTGTCCCATAACTTCAGCCGTACAGAACGCAATGCCATCCACAGCCTCAGAAACAACTCTGACATTATCATCAAAGGGGCTGACAAAGGAGGTGCTGTAGTCATAATGAACAGGTCAGATTATGAACAGGAGGCTGCCAGGCAACTCTCCAAGACCACATTCCTCTGAACCCACTGAGGAATACCAAAAGAAACTACACCATCTGCTCAAGAAATTCCCAGCTACAGTACGGGAACAAATCTACATGGACACACCCCCAGAACTCCGACCAGGCTTTTCTATCTGCTACCCAAGATCCATAAACCTGGAAACCCTGGACGCCCCATCATCTCAGGCATTGGCAGTCTTACAGCAGGATTATCTGGCTATTTGGACTCTCTCCTCAGACCCTACACTCCCAGCACTCCCAGCTATCTTCGAGACACCACCGACTTCCTGAGGAAACTACAATTCATTGGTGTTCTTCCTGAAAACACCATCCTGGCCACCATAGATGTAGAAGAACTTTACACCAATATTCCACATGAGGATGGACTACAAGCTGTCAGGAACAGTATTCCTGATGAGGCCACAGCACGCCTGGTGGCTGAGCTTTGCGACTTTGTTCTCACCCACAACCACTTCAGATTTGGGGACAACTTATACCTTCAAGTCAGTGGCACTGCTATGGGTACCCGCATGGCCCCACAGTATGCCAACATTTTTATGGCTGACTTAGAACAACGCTTCCTCAGCTCTTGTCCCCTAGTGCCCCTCCTCTACTTGCGCTACATTGATGACATCATCATCATATGGACCCACAGAAAGGAGGCCCTTGAAGAATTCCACCTGGACTTCAGTAATTTCCACCCCACCATCAACCTCAGCCTGGACCAGTCCACACAAGAGATCCACTTCCTGGACACTACAGTGCAAATAAGTGATGGTCACATAAACACCACCCTATACCGGAAACCTACTGACCGCTATATGTACCTACATGCCTCCAGCTTCCATCCAAGAGACATCACACGATCCATTGTCTAGAGCCAAGCCCTAAGATACAACCGAATTTGCTCCAACCCCTCAGACAGAGACAAACACCTACAAGATCTTTATCAAGCATTCGTAAAACTACAATACCCACCTGGGGAAGTGAGGAAACAGATTGACAGAGCAAGACGGGTACCCAGAAATCACCTACTACAGGACAGGCCCAACAAGGACAATAACAGAACACCACTGGCCATCACATACAGCCCCCAGCTAAAACCTCTCCAGCGCATTATCCACGATCTACAACCTATCCTGGAAAATGATCCCTCACTCTCACAGACCTTGGGAGGCAGGCCAGTCCTCGCTTACAGACAACCCCCCAACCTGAAGCAAATACTCACCAGCAACTACACACCACATCACAGAAACACCAACCCAGGAACCAATCCCTGTAGCAAACCTCGTTGCCTACTCTGTCCCCATAATCTACTCTGGCGACACCTTCAGAGGACCCAACCACATCAGCCACACCATCAAGGGTTCATTCACCTGCACATCCACTAATGTGTCGGCAATACCCCTCTGCCATGTACGTTGGCCAAACCGGACAGTCCCTCCGCAAAAGAATAAATGGACACAAATCGGACATCAGGAATGGTAACATACATAAACCAGTAAGTGAACACTTCAATCTTCCTGGTCATTCTATTACAGATTTAAAAGTCACTATCATTAAATAAAAAAACTTCAGAAACAGACTTCAAAGAAAAACAGCAGAACTAAAATTCATTTGCAAATTTAACACCATTAATCTGGGCTTGAATAGGGACTGGGAGTGGCTGGGTCATTACAGAAGCAGCTTTTCCTCTCCTGGAATTGACACCTCCTCATCTATTACTGGGAGTGGACTACATCCACCCTGATTGAATTGGCCCTGTCAACACCGGTTCTCCACTTGCGAAGTAACTCCCTGCTCTCCATGTGTCAGTATATAATGCCTGCATCTGTAACTTTCACTCTATGCATCTGAAGAAGTGAGGTTTTTACCCACGAAAGCTTATGCCCAAATAACTCTGTTAGGCTTTAAGGTGCCACCAGATTCCTTGTTGTTTTTGTAGATACAGACTAACGTGGCTACCCCTGTGACAGACCCAGACCAGTGGGGTACAGGAGTCTAGTAGAGGGTAAATATACTGGTCACTGGATGAGTAATTTTCTGTTCCCTGAGTGACCAGAGCAGGGGCTGCACTAGAGTAATCAGGAACCTGCTAGAACCAGTTAAGACAGGCAGGCTAATTAGGACACCTGGAGCCAATTAAGAAGAAGCTGCTAGAATCAATTAAGGCAGGCTAATCAGGGCACCTGGATTTTAAAAGGAGCTCACTTCAGTTTGTGGTGTGAGTGTGAGGAGCTGGGAGCAAGAGGCGCAAGGAGCTGAGAGTGAGAGGGTGTGCTGCTGGAGGACTGAGGAGCACAAGCGTTACCAGACACCAGGAGGAAGGTCCTGTGGTGAGAATAAGGAAGGTGTTTGGAGGAGGCCATGGGGAAGTAGCCCAGGGAGTTGTAGCTGTCATGCAGCTGTTACAGGAGGCACTATAGACAGCTGCAGTCCACAGGGCCCTGGGCTGGAACCCGGAGTAGAGGGCGGGCCCTGGTTCCCCCCAAACCTCCCAATTGACCTGGATTCTTCCAGAGGGGAAGGTCTCTGGGCTGTTCCCCAACCCACATGGTGAATCTCTGAGGCAAGAAAATCCGCCAATAAGCGCAGGATCCACCCAGATAGAGGAGGAACTTTGTAACACCCCTGATAAATGATTACGAAGATAGGGTAGTCATACAGAGCAATCTGGGTCACTTGGTAAGCGAGACTATTCAAAGAATATGCACTTTAATACAGGGGTTCTCAGGACAATTTTTTTGGTGGCCACACTCTGAGGCCACAACTCTTGCTGATGGCCGCTCTCTCGCTTTTTCCTAAAATACACCTCTACCTCGATATAAAGCAGACTTTGGGAGCCGAAAAATCTTACCACGTTATAGGTGAAACTGTGTTATATTGAACTTGCATTGATCCTCCAGAGTGCGCAGCCCTGCCCTCCTCCCTCCCCCCGAGCACTGCTTTACTGAGTTCTATCCGAATTCGTGTTATATCGGGTCGCGTTATATCGAGGTAGCGGTGTACTTGATTAGCTTTAGGATAACCAAATAAATATGCACATATATATCTCCAAATCATTGTAATTTATTTATTGCTAGCTAGTAAATCTGTTGTGAAAAGTGATATTAACAAACATACGCATATCACTTTTTACAGCAGACTTAATCAGCCCTGTCAAGCCTGGGGACAAATTAAGCCATTGATGGAGGGTTGGGGGAGGCAGTGGGGGCCAGGGGAGATAGGCTGAGGCAGGCAGTGGGGGGCTGGAGTCCTGCAGCCAGAGCCCAAAGCCCCATGGCCAGAGGATGGCGTCCAGGGACAGAGCCTGAAGCCATGTGGCTGGAGCCTGGGGCCTGCCACTGCACAGCCAGAGCCCAGGGCTGGAGCCTGAAGCCCCACGGACAGAGCTTGCTGTCCTGCTGCCCCAGGGCTGTAGTCCAAAGCCTGAGCCCTGCCACCCATGGGAAGGTGAGAACTCGCTGGCTGCCGGCTCCAACAGCGTTGTGCCCCAGGTGACTCCAGAAGGTGGGCAGGGCCCAACCCCTGCTGTTGGCCCCAGTATCCAGGAGCAACAGGGAGAGGGAAGGGTCTCTACTTTGCCCTCCCCCTCCATCACAGCCCAGGAGGCTGTGACTGCAAGAAAAGCCCCTGGTGGCTGCATGCAGCCACGGTGGCCGCATTTGAGAAACACTGCTTTAATACCACCAAATGGTTGGTCATACATCTAGGAACAAAGAATGCAGGACTATATGAAAAGGATTCAGGGGTCATAATGGACAAACATCTAAACATGCACTCCCAGGGTCACACTGTGACAAAAAAGAGCTAATATGATCCTTGGATGTATAAATGGGGGAGTAGTGAATAAGAACAGGGAAGTGATTTTTACCTCTGTCTACAGCATTGGTGAGACCGATACTAGAATACTGCATTCAGTTCTGGTATCTGCCTTTCAAAAAGGATGTTGAAATTTGGAGAGGGTTCAGAAAAGAGTCACTAAATGATTCGAGGGCTGGAGAAAATGCCTTATAGTAATCCCTTAAATAGCTCAATCTGTTTAGTTTATCAAAAAGAAGATTGAGATGTGACTTGATTACAGTGTGTAAGTACATTCACAGGGAGAAAATACCAGGTACTAAAGGGCTCTTTAATCTAGATGAGAAAGGCATAATAAGAACCAGTGAAGCTGGAAGCCGAAGCCAGACCAATTCAAATTAGAAATAAGGCACAAGTTTTTAACAGTGAAGGTGATTAACCCTTGGAACAAACTACCAAGGGACGTGATGAACTCTGTCATAAGAATATAAGAACAGCCATACTAGGTCAGACCAATGTTACGTCTAGCCCAGTATCCTGTCTCCAACAGTGACCCATACCAGAACTTCAGGGAGAGTGTACAGAGCAGGGCCATTGGCGAATACAGAGGACAACCTGGTCTTCCCTTCCTGGCTTCTGACAATCAGAGGTTTAGGGTCACCTTGAGCATGGGATTGAATCCTTGATGATCTTGGCTAATAGTCTTTGATAGGCCTATGCTCCCTGAATTTACCGAGTTCTTGTTATAACCCAGTTATACTTCTGGCAATCACAGCATCCCATGACAAGGAGTTCCACAGGTTAATTGTGTGTTTTGTGAAGAAGTACTTCCTCTTGATTGTATTAAACCTGCTGCCTATTAATTTCATCGGGTGACCCCTGGGTTTTTGTATTGTGGGAAAAGATAAATAACATTTTTTTCTACACCATTCATGATTTTATAGACCTATATCATATTCTCCCTGAGTCTTCTCTTTTCTAAGCTGAACAGCTGTAATCCTTTTAGTCTCTCCTCATTTGGAAGTCATTCTGTACCCTTGATCATCTTTGTTTCTCTTCTCTGAACCCTTTCCAAGTTCTACTGTATGCTTTTTGAAATGGGGCAATCAGAACTGGACACTCTTATTCAAGGTGTGGGCTCACCATGGATTTATATAATGGCATGATGTTAGTTCAGTCTTATTTTCCAACCCTTTTCTAATATTTTTTAATATCTTCAAGTCAAGACAGAATGCCTTTCTGAAAGATAGATGCTTTAATCAAGCCCAATGTATAGGGCTTAATATGAGGTAACGGGGTAAAACTGAATGACTTCTGGTATGCAAGAGGTCAACCTAGAGATGTAAGAGTCCCGTTTTGCCTTAAAATCTATGAATCTCTGAAAATACAGAGAGAAAAGGGGGGAGGGGGAATTGAAAAATGCTATTTGTGCCTACTGAGTCAGAAGCCTTTGTAAGATTTATGAAGGCCTTGTAGAGAGGTTTTCCTTGTTCTTGACACTTTTCTTTTGATTGCCGTTGTGCAAAGTCCATGTCAATAGTTGATCTAATGTCTCAGAAGCCCCACTGACTCCCTGGATACACACATTTGGCAAGAACTTGCAGTCTTTTGAGAATCATCCGTGCAAATGCCTTGCCAGCAACTTTAAGAAGAGAGATTCTTCTGTAGTCGTTAGTCACGTCAATCTTCTTTGTCTTTATACAGTGTTACGATGGTGGCATCAGTCATGTCTTGTGGTACTCCTCCTCTCCTGCAGCAGGGAAGCAGGACATTGTGCAGATGTTTAAGCACAATCTATCCTTCTTGTTTCAGTACTTTAGCTGGAATTCCGTCTTTTCCTGTGGCCTTTCCTGGTGCTAGGAGACGATTGCCTTTTCAAGTTTGTTTATAGATGGTTCTGTATTAAGTTCTTTGATAGTCTGTGTGACAGTCAGGTACCCAGGACTGAGAGGAACCTTGTTACCCCCGACCTCCAGTGAGAGGGAGTCTTGCCTGTGGTAGCAGAGTGTTAGCTCCCTGACATCGCCAACCTGTCAGCCACTCAAGCACTCTCCTCTTGGCTATGCCGGCACTATCTTTGCCTTGCAGGTTAACAAGAGATGCACCTGAGACCCCTTGAAGCATTCCCCTGTGATATCCAGACCCTGACACTCTCAAAAATCCCAGAGTCTCTGCTCCCAGAGGAGCAGTATACCCCAGTTTATTGGTTTTACCTTGAATCGTCACTCCTGTATAACATACAGCACTTGTAAGCACTTTTAATAAAACAAAAGAAAGTTTATTTAAGATAGGTTCCACTAGAAACAAGAAAGAGTGATGTAAACTTTACAATATGAAACAAAACCATAAAAAGTGTACTAGGACCTACACTTATTAGTATTACCTTTTCAATCTAATAAAGTAGGTTCCTCCTCCCCCCCTCCCCTTCACTGCCCCCCCCAACACACCCACTTCTTCTTTCACAACAACCCCTCCTCAAGATGTGTCCTGAGTGAACAGATGGAGTGTCTTTCCCTAACCCGTGAATCAGTCTTTTGTCTTTATTTCCTGACAGGGCACTCCGCTGTCTGTTATAATGTTCCTTTTTACCTGCAAGTGGCTTTGATGTTTGTACTTTATCTTTGATGGTTTTCCATTGACCTTTCTGTGTTGTTGCAACAGTGGACAATTGAACAATACATTACGTAATTGGCTAGCCAGCGAGGGGTGACAATTGCATTTTCAAGTTTGTTTATAGATGGTTATACATTAAGGTCTTCAATAGTGTGTATGACAATCCCCAGTTACCCATCGAGATATATGATTCCCTGGAAACTAACTTTTAATCCAAGACTATAAGGCATAGTTTTCAAATATAGTTATATTATTCTTTAAATCTTCTTTCGCATGGAAATAGCAACATTTACAAGTTAATAGAAAGGTTGAAACTTGAGAGGTCCACTTGAGAGCTTCAGGAACTGCTGAGTGTACCTTTGCCCCATCTCCTGGAAATGAAAAGATGGGACGCTCGGTTCACAATGTATTGGATGGTTTGGAGGTCTCCGTGTTCACATTGTGGTGAATCCTTGATTCTCCATTTGTGCGTTGTGTACTCCTCTTCCATGTAAAGTGCTAACATGGTTGATGGTTGTCCACTGTCTTCAGCAGAGCAAGAAACCTGGCAGTTCGATGGTAGGGTCATCTATGAGGTGCTTGTTGTTTACATCAGAGCCTGCCCATTGCACCTACCAGGTGTCTTCCGAGTTGAAGTTGGACGACAGAAGAGCTTCTCCAGCTGTCCAGAATGGTTGGCAGGACTTAAGGCAAGTGTGAAGCGAGTGAATGAGGTTGTCATGGAGCACAAGCTCCTGGTTAGCGATCACTTTCTTGTACTCACACAACATAGTCCTCTCTCACTGGATGGTTGGGGGAAGGATGCTTGCAAGGAGTGATGGTGGCAACCTTCACATGGTCCTCCATATTCAGTATACTTTAATCTGTGTACACAAACTATTGCCACTGCGTTGGAGACTGAAAGATCATTCATTGACCTCCTGGTCACAATTCCTTAAATATTACCCATACACACACCTCACAATAATTGTGTATTGATTACTTACAAGCATGCGGTAGGGACCTGGCGTGCTACCTTCATGGATAAATACCATAAAATTGCTGTATTAAATGTAGTGAGTTTGTCAGGTCTGACAGGAGTTGCTTGTAAAGAACAGTGAACCCTTTCTGTCTTGGCACCCATGAGCCTCTATATCACAATCTGGAACTTCGGGATCATGTTTTAGTACTGCTTCAGAAACAGTGGTTTCACATTAATAGCATTCATGACAATTCCACCCAGCATTGCATCTGTTTGTTTCTGTCAATTGTGATGTCTCCATTTAGAGATTTGAGTGGGACAGTCTTCTCAGTTGAAGGACTGGTTGCTTTCTTGATTCTATTATACATACCTCTTAGATTTCTATTCTGAAAGAACGTTTGTATTTTCTTGCATAGTTAGAGCCAGTATGATTGAGCACATTGAATAAATATTAGTAAGCATTTGCAGCAAAAGTGCTAGCATGAACACACCCAAAAGCTTTTTTTATGTGCACTTTGGTGACAAATATTTGCATAGTGATCAATGTGCAGACAAACTGTAGGCTAAAATTTCTTCTCACAAACTATTTATTGAACAATTGTGAATAATGAATATATTTGCTAAAATCGTGGCATGTTTGTGGATAATTCAGAAACAGAAAAAAGAATTAAACTCATATGACATTCATAGTGAATAATTTGTCCAGTTATATACTTCAGCCAAATATTACTTTGTCTCTCTTACTTTGGTCTTGGTGACTTAAAGGCTAATTCAATTAACAATTCCCTGAGCAGTTCATCTGTCAATCAGGTTTTTACATCTTGTCCAAACACCAGCACCTTCACCAAGGTTTAACTGCAACTAGCTGACCCAATGCTGACTTGTGTAGACTGACCAGTCAGATATGGTCAGCATTATGTCAGCTGATTCGGCTCTTGACAATTATGTTGGAACAATTTAAACGCAATACAATTTCCTGGGAAAGTGCTACGTAAAGTAAATGCTATGGAGACTAGATGAAAATCAAAAGGTGGAAAGCTAAGCAATTTAGGAAGGGAAGTTATTTTTTTTTAATAAGACTGTTTCAGAGTCTTTGCTTTTTGTTTATTGTTAACATCTATGTAGTTAAAATGACTAATGTGAATGCTTTAGAGATGTTGTGTTTGTTAAAGGTTCAACTCCATCCTTCTGTTACCAAGCAAGAGCTCACAATAAGCATCCTTGAAAGCTGAGAACCACCACTTCAAGGGAAAGAAGACTTGACGTTCTTGATTATTATAAGGTTTTTAAAAAAAATCCTTGCAGGGGTGGGGATGAGAGAAGTGTGTGTGTGTCAGGAGGGAACTTTCATCATAAAAACTAGGAAAAAAGGGTCCAGAACCATTTACAAAATATTTTGCAGTCCATCCTGAAATACTATCCTATAAAATGTGGCCTAGAATCCTTGTGCTTATATTTCTTGTGCAAGCAATCTCTTTTAAAAAGGTGCATTAATATTTAAATTTCAAATATTAGAACAACCTGCTGCTTAACTTTTAAGAAGTCTGATTGTAGTTCTGATTCAGTGACTGAAAGTTGATCTAAAGTGCCAAAAAGTTGCTGGTAGTGATCCAAAATGACCTGGCAGTTTACAAGACTCAGTGATTAAATTTCATTTATCTAACAACTTGAGCTGCTACAAATAACTCTGAGGTTGTAGCATTTTGCATTTCTTCAAGATTATTTGTAATAAGTAAATTGTCAATTGTTTGTTTTGTTTTGTAAATTTGTTTTGGCCTTTAATGACTTGTGTTTATGTACCTTTGCCCAGTGATCTTCTTACGCAACTAATTTATGCCATAAACAGGAATTTAAGGATCATCCCAAAAAGCTGTGCTAAATAGTGTCAAGCAGGAGACCTGGATTCAGCTGGTAACGAGATTCTGCTTCCCAAGTTGACTGAGTGTGTTGGAGCCAGAAGCTCAACACCCAAGTTGGATGTAGCAGTGTGCCACTGTGTGTGCAGCCTTTTTTGTCTGCGGTGTGGGGAAGCATTCACTAGAATTCGGAATTTCTTTCTTTAGCCAGCAATACTAAGTCTAGTGACTGGCAGTTGCAATTGGGGGGAACATAATTACTTTTTTCATGGTGTAGGCTGAAGCACCCAAGCAAGGTTGGTTTCTAGGGCTAAAAATGTCTTTTACTGAATACCTTTGAGGTAAAAATTGGGACCTCCTATCGCGCAAATCTGCCTACTACATATTATGACCAGTTTACAGATGGGAAAACTGAGACACAGAGGTTAAGTGGCCTGCCTAATGCCACAGATGTGTGCTGTCAGAGCTAGGATTAGAACTCAGGTGTTCCTGTGCTCTGGCTATTAGAACATGCCTCTCTTTATATGACAGTGTACATTAATACCTCAAACTGAAACTGAATTGTGAGTGGTGGGGAAGGATAATTTAATATGTGTAAAAATAAATAAAACTAGGAAGTGTGCCTGTTGCCACCCATATCATGTTGCTTGTTTGATACATACCTTTCCTGCCCCCACCTTTAGTCTATCTTTGTCTTTTTAGAATATATATATTCTCTTCAGCGCAAAGACTGGATCTTCTACTTGGTGTTTGGAAGCCAATCTTTGGTACCACATTTTGGGCACTACAGCAATCTAAATAATAGCTATTCATAGATTCTAGGACTGGAAGGGACCTCGAGAGGTCATCCAGTCCAGTCCCCTGCCCTCATGGCAGGACCAAATACTGTCTAGACTATCCCTGATAGACATTTATCTAACCTACTCTTAAATATCTCCAGAGATGGAGATTCCACAACCTCCCTAGGCAATTTATTCCAGTGTTTAACCACCCTGACAGTTAGGAACTTTTTCCTAATGTCCAACCTAAACCTCCCTTGCTGCAGTTTAAGCCCATTGCTTCTTGTTCTATCCTTAGAGGCTAAGGTGAACACATTTTCTCCCTCCTCCTTATGACACCCTTTTAGATACCTGAAAACTGCTATCATGTCCCTCTCAGTTTTCTCTTTTCCAAACTAAACAAACCCAATTCTTTCAGCCTTCCTTCATAGATCATGTTCTCAAGACCTTTAATCATTCTTGTTGCTCTTTTCTGGACCCTCTCCAATTTCTCCACATCTTTCTTGAAATGCGGTGTCCAGAACTGGACACAATACTCCAGTTGAGGCCTAACCAGCGCAGAGTAGAGCGGAAGAATGACTTCTTGTGTCTTGCTCACACCACACCTGTTAATACATCCCAGAATCATGTTTGCTTTTTTTTGCAACAGCATCAAACTGTTGACTCATATTTAGCTTGTGGTCCACTATAACCCCTAGATCCCTCTCTGGCGTACTCCTTCCTAGACAGTCTTTTCCCATCCTGTATGTGTGAAACTGATTTTTCCTTCCTAAGTGGAACACTTTGCATTTGTCTTTGTTAAACTTCATCCTGTTTACCTCAGACCATTTCTCCAATTTGTCCAGATCATTTTGAATTATGACCCTGTCCTCCAAAGCAGTTGCAATCCCTCCCAGTTTGGTATCATCTGTAAACTTAATAAGCATACTTTCTATGCCAATATCTAAGTCGTTAATGAAGATATTGAACAGAGCCGGTCCCAAAACAGACCCCTGCGGAACCCCACTTGTTATGCCTTTCCAGCAGGATTGGGAACTATTAATAACAACTCTCTGAGTATGGTTATCCAGCCAGTTATGCACCCACCTTATAGTAGCCCCATCTAAATTGTATTTGTCTAGTTTATCCATAAGAATATCATGCGAGACCGTATCAAATGCCTTACTAAAGTCTAGGTATACCACATCCACCACTTCTCCCTTATCTACAAGACTTGTTATCCTATCAAAGAAAGCTATCAGATTGGTTTGACATGATTTGTTCTTTACAAATCCATGCTGGCTATTCCCTATCATCTTTTTGTTTGAAGATGATTTCCTTAATTACTTGCTCCATTATCTTCCCTGGCACAGAAGTTAAACTAACTGGTCTGTAGTTTCCTGGGTTGTTTTTATTTCCCTTTTTATAGATGGGCACTATATTTGCCCTTTTCCAGGCTTCTGGAATCTCTCCTGTCTCCCATGATTTTCCAAAGATAGTAGCTAGAGGCTCAGATACCTCTTCTATTAGCTCCTTGAGTATTCTAGGATGCATTTCATCAGGCTCTGGTGACTTGCAGGCATCTAACTTTTCTAAGTGATGTTTAACTTGTTCTTTTTTTATTTTATCTGCTAAACCTACCCCCTTCCCATTAGCATTCACTATGTTAGGCATTCCTTCAGACTTCTCGGTGAAGACCGAAACAAAGAAGTCATTAAGCATCTCTGCCATTTCCAAGTTTCCTGTTTCTCCCTCTTCACTGAGCAGTGGGCCTACCCTGTCCTTGGTCTTCCTCTTGCTTCTAATGTATTGATAAAAAGTCTTCTTGTTTCCCTTTATTCCTGTAGCTAGTTTGAGCTCATTTTGTGCCTTTGCCTTTCTAATCTTGCCCCTGCATTCCTGTGTTGTTTGCCTACATTCATCCTTTGTAATCTGTCCTAGTTTCCATTTTTTATATGACTCCTTTTTATTTTTTAGATCATGTAAGATCTCGTGGTTAAGCCAAGGTGGTCTTTTGCCACATTTTCTATCTTTCCTGACCAGCGGAATAGCTTGCTTTTGGGCCCTTAATAGTGTCCCTTTGAAAAACTGCCAACTCTCCTCAAAAAGCAACAGAGGGTCCTGTGGCACCTTTAAGACTAACAGAAGTATTGGGAGCATAAGCTTTCGTGGGTAAGAACCTCACTTCTTCAGATGCAAGTAATGGAAATTTCTAGAGGCAGGTATAAATCAGTATGGAGATAACGAGGTTAGTTCAATCAGGGAGGGTGAGGTGCTCTGCTAGCAGTTGAGGTGTGAACACCAAGGGAGGAGAAACTGCTTCTGTAGTTGGATAGCCATTCACAGTCTTTGTTTAATCCTGGATCTGATGGTGTCAAATTTGCAAATGAACTGGAGCTCAGCAGTTTCTCTTTGGAATCTGGTCCTGAAGTTTTTTTGCTGTAAGATGGTTACCTTTACATCTGCTATTGTGTGGCCAGGGAGGTTGAAGTGTTCTCCTACAGGTTTTTGTATATTGCCATTCCTGATATCTGACTTGTGTCCATTTATCCTCTTACGTAGTGACTGTCCAGTTTGGCCAATGTACATAGCAGAGGGGCATTGCTGGCACATGATGGCATATATAACATTGGTGGCTGTGCAGGTGAATGAGCCGGTGATGTTGTAGCTGATCTGGTTAGGTCCTGTGATGGTATTGCTGGTGTAGATATGTGGGCAGAGTTGGCATCGAGGTTTGTTGCATGGGTTGGTTCCTGAGTTAGAGTTGTTATGGTGCGGTGCATGGTTGCTGGTGAGAATATGCTTAAGGTTGGCGGGTTGTCTGTGGGCGAGCACTGGCCTGCCTCCCAAGGTCTGTGAAAGTGAGGGATCATTGTCCAGAATGGGTTGTAGATCACTGATGATTCGTTGGAGAGGTTTAAGCTGAGTACTGTAGGTGATGGCCAGGGGAGTTCTGTTGGTTTCTTTTTTGGGCCTGTCTTGTAGCAGGAGGTTTCTGGGTACATGTCTGGCTCTGTTGATTTGTCTCTTTATTTCCTTGTGTGGGTATCGTAGTTTTGAGAATGCTTGGTGAAGATCTTGTAGGTGTTGGTCTCTGTCTGAGGGGTTGGAGCAGATGCGGTTGTAACCCCTGCTCCAACCCCTCAGACAGAGACCAACATTCAAGACAGGTTTTTAAAATGTTTAAGAAGCTTCATTTAAAATTAAATTAAAACGCAGAGACCTTCAGACTAGTGGCTAGGACCCAAGCAGTGTGAATGCCACTGAAAATCAGCTTGCGTGTCGCCTTTGGCACGCGTGCCATAGGTTGCCTACCCCTGATCTAGCATTTGTTAGGCAAGTAGGGAACTGTGACTTCTGCCTTTCTGCCCAACTCTGTTGATCCGGACACACTGGTGAAATGAGGACAGACACATGGACGCATTTTAAGCAGTAGGCTGCAACTTTTATTAACTTAAACACAGGGCAAGGGTACTATCCGTCCATCACCCATACTTTCCATCATACACTAGGCATTTAAGTGGTTTCCATGTCGGAGTTATAAGGCTTCAACTATATAACCCATAATTCAAGGTAGGCACTTCTCACTCTACATCCAGGACTCACCTCATTCTGAGTCCTACCACACATCGACATTGTGAGGGGGACAGAGGTTGCAGAAAGGTGGTGAGCTCAGCCTGCAAGGGCCACAAGGTCTGAACTCTTCTTCCCAATACACCCATATCCTGTCTGTCTGCCTGTCTTTCTTGTCCACCTGCTATGGCTTGTCTGGCATCGAGATATTAGGCTCTCTGAGGTAGATACTGTTTTCTATTGCTTGTCTTTATGGTGCCCTAATCTTTGATTGAGATTTATAGGCATTATCATAATATAAATACAATAGACCATCAGAGTTATGAACACCAGTGTTATGACTGACCGGTCAATCACACACCTCATTTGGAACCAGACTTACACAACCAGGCAGCAGCAGAGATTAAAAATACATTTTTAAAAAGCAAATACAGTACAGTGCTGTGTTACACGTAAACTACTCAAAAATAAAGAGAAAGTTTAAAAAAAATTTTTTTTGACAAGGTAAGAAAACTGTTTCTGTGCTTGTTTTCATTTGAATTGAGATGGTTAAAAGCAGCATTTTCTTCTGCATAGTACAATTTCAAAGCTGTATTAAGTCAATGTTCAGTTGTAAACTTTTGAAAGAGCAACCATAACATTTTGTTCAGAGTTCTTTTCATGCCTTTGCTGCGTCTGTTCTACAAATCATCTGGATAGGAAAAAAAATTTGTATTTATTGTTCAGCAGTTTATCTGTTATGTCTTTGAGGTGTCTCTTTGTATGCAGGTGTAATTGCCTACTACTTTAAAAGAGCGTGTACTTAGTAATGGGTCATCCTTGAAAGATATAGCGCCTATTAGGTGTGTGCATTATGAAGATATGAGTTAGAGAATATAAATTTCCTTACCGCTATTTGTAGCTCATCTTCTCTGAGGTTAGTGCTTTTTTTGTCTTTGTTTTAGAAGCACAAGAGAAAGATGGAGATAGGAAGACAGAGTCATCATCACTACTCTCTGACAATACAAGACCAAGATTCTGGTGTTTTTGTGTTCTTTCATCTTGCTTTTAATTTAACATTTTTGGTTTACACGGACAAGCACTTCTAGGCAGTCTGTGTCTTAACAATAGTTCTTGATAGCTTGTTCTTCCTTACATCCATATGGTAAACTTTCTATTAATTCACTCTGAGACAACAATTTTGTTCAGGCTGGTTTCCATATATTGTTTTACGGAAAAGCGAATGCCTTGATTTCATATTCTGATGTCTAGCTCATTCTCCATCAGTCCCATGAATATATAAAAGAGTAATATAATCAGCTCTAAAATAAATTATAAATCTTTCAAGTTTTCTTTGTTTAGCCATTAGAAAATGTCACCAGTTACATGTTTTGACAATTTATTTTTCACAAATTTTGTTTCAGTGTATTGAAATAGTAGTACCATATATTTGAACAGTAAAGTAATGTTTATTAAGGGAATTCTGGTAAAAAGTTTCTATTAGCTTTAGTCGAATGCAAATAAGTAAGAATGCTGGGTCAGACCAATGGTCCATCTAGACCAGAGCAAATCCAGTCCAGAACAGGGAAATTGAGTGATCCATCCCCTGTTGTCCAGTTTTAGCTTTTGTCAGTCAGAAGTTTAGGGACAGCCAGAGCATGGAGTTGCGTCTCTGACCGTCTTGGCTAGTAGCCATTGGTGGACCTATCCTCTATGAACTTACCTAATTCTTTTTTGAACCCAGTTATACGTTTGGCCTTTGTAACATCCCGGTGGTTGGATATTTATGGTAGAGTACCTGCGGTCTATCACAAACGTCTGTTACAGCAGGTCACATAGATTTTACTGTAGCTGAAGTTAAAATAATTATGTAGTCTAAATGAAACAAACATTTGAAGTTCAATACAATACACAAACATGCCATTTTAAATACATAAATTCAAAACTAAGAGGTACATTTAACACAATTTGTTGTCAGTAGCAATATGATTCAACAATAATGTTTGCACTTGTATATTGCCCTCCATTCTTCTAATCACTCCATAGACATTAATTTAGCTTAACCACACACTTGTGAATTAGATGTGTAGAAGTATCCTTCAGAGATAATCCTAGATACCTGCATTCAGTATGGTCATATATGGGAGCCCCTTGCTCATGATGTGTCAAAGCAGTAAAGTAAGAGTCCCTTTTAAAAAACAAAACATATAAACAAAAACAAGGAGAACATGGAAGAAAGGGGAGCAGCAGGAGCATCATAACAAAAATAGGAGAGGATGGAAGGGGTGAGCAACCTGTGAGCAACCACTTCCTGTGGGGGAAGTGGAACAGAAGAAACTGATAATCCTGTGGCTGTTCTTGCATTGCCTATAAAAGTACGATATAATACTATCCATTCCCATTTGGAGGCACAGTGATTTGCTCAGGGACACACACAAGTCTGGCAGAGCCAGGATCAGGACCAGTTCTCCTGATCCTCAGTTATTTGTCTTTGCCAGAAGAAAAGCCTTCCTCATGTAATGGCACATATCCTCCCTTGATTCCTGAGCTATACAGTGTCCTTGATCACCAAAGAATATATCATTAGGACCAATAACTTCACACCTGACTCATGCTAAATAAATAGATGATCAAACAATATTAAACCAATATGTTTTGCAAAATAAACAGTTTGCTATCTAAACATTCTGTCTAAACATATTAAGACATTTTTTCCTTGAAGTTAAAAGGACTCTGGCCCCATCAAAGTTAGTGGCGAAACATCTCTTGATTCCAGTGAGGCCAAGATTTCACTCAAAGTGGTAACTGAGATATGCTAGATTCAGATTCATGTACATACAAAATATTTTCTGAATCAGAACATTTTTGATATTCCAGACAGCTTTTATCAGATCGAAGTAACGAGCTGAGGTACATTAAACTGCGTTGCCAGTCAGCAGTGGAAGAATACAATCTCACGGTAGAATCATAAAAATACTTTAATCTATATTCCTGTAAAAGTGTTCCATGTGCATCTAATACCATGTGCAATTGCTCTCTCATATTTTTTCCTCTTTACATCTAAATCCATGTTTAACTTTTAATTTGCCTTTCAACAGGTAGAGAGAATTGTCGACAAGAGGAAAAACAAGAAGGGAAAAATAGAATATTTGGTGCGATGGAAAGGATATGAGAGTGAAGATGACACCTGGGAACCTGAACAGCACCTTGTAAATTGTGAGGAATATATACATGAATTTAATAGGCGTCACAATGAAAAGCAAAAAGAAAGCACATTAACCAGGACAAACAGGACCTCTCCAAATAATGCCAGAAAACAAATTTCTAGATCTACCAATAGCTCTTTTTCAAAGACGTCACCTAAATCTTTAGTGATTGGCAAAGACCAGGAGTCAAAAAATAATCAATTGTTTACTGCCACGCAGAAGTTCCGGAAAAACAATTCACCATCTCTTTCTGGCAGGAAAAATATGGACCTTGCAAAATCAGGTATTAAAATCCTTGTTCCCAAAAGTCCTATTAAAAGCAGGACAGCAGTTGATGACTTTCAAAATGAAAGCCCTGATAAATTGGACCACATAGAACAGGATCAAGAAGACTCTGTCGCACCAGAAGTGGCAGCAGAAAAACCGGTGGGAGCTTTATTAGGACCTGGTGCAGAGCGTGCTAGGATGGGGAGCCGGCCAAGAATACATCCATTAGTGCCACAACTACCAGTGCCAGTAACAGCCACAATTGCATCAGCATTAACAATAAATGGAAAAGGTAAGTGTATACGTTTGACACTTTTATGTAGATTAGCCTTTTGGCTGGACTCTTTTTTGTTATTTGTCATATGCAAACAATTACTTGTTCAGCTGACCTGTTTGAGCAGTATATTGATTGATTGAGAGAATAACTGCTGTACTAAACCAAATCTGGAGAATTTCGCAATTGCTTTATTTTAAAATAACTGTGACTGTAGAAGCCTTTGAGAGGTTTGCCAGCTTTTGCTTTCTTCACTGAATTCCACTGGCATTTGTGTTTTAAAAATCAATATAAGATACATCTGTGTTTGACTTGACATCAGTGTACCATTCCCAAAGATTACATCATTGCTTTAAATTTCTCTAAATAGGTGAGACTCAAATTTGTCATGAATGCTAGGAATATAAATGATGGAAATAGTCACGTAATTTTTAGTAGGAGTTCTTTACAGTGGTTTTCTCTCTTTTGGTTTACATATCTTTTTGCCTAACTGTTGCTTGGATTAAAGCCATCAGAATTATATGGTTTAAATAATAATGTTCTTATTATGGTTGGTTTCTGTGCAAATTTGAGCCAATTGGGCAGATATATGCACTTTCTGAACTGAATTCTGTCTTGCATTTTGATTATATTTAGCAGTATTTGGCTGTATATAATTCACTTTACATTGAAAGTTCATTTAGATTAAAGACCAAATTTACTAATATCTCAATGACCTACTATGAATTTATTCAAGTGGTTTTACAAAACTTGTAACACCATAAAAGGACAAACTGCTTTTTAATAATTGAAACCTGTTTAAAAACTTCATGTTCATCCCTTTGGTTTCCCAAGTCTTTATTCTTTAAAGGGGAAGAATAACTGTAAACATATTTAGACTGTTCTGTACAATTGTAAATATTCTTGTGAATGCACTTTTAGGGCTACATTTTCTAAAGTGTAAAATTGCATCTGCAAATGTGATGCAGAGGCCAAAATCTGCAGGTGTGCTATTGAGGTTGAAGGGATGACAAAAATGTTTTGGAAACTAAGAATTGGGCCTCGCAAACATAGCAGCTACAGGCACAACAAATGGGCACAAAAGAGATTGTTCTGAGGACTTCACTTCCGCCTGTAACTCATACACATTGTTGCTCCTATTCAGAGTTTCTGAAAACCCAGGCATAATAGGAGAGTTTGGAACGCAGTGGGCAGTGAGGAACTCATTCTAGGAGCTGTGGTGTCAGGTCACAAATTAATCCACTGTGCTTCAGATGAACTAGGGCATCATTTTAATGCACGCTTTGGTGACAGGACTATCTCTTGCTGTGCATGGGCTGAATGTGGAATGTGAACCTCAAAGGACACAAACAGAAGCTGGAGATAAACATAAGAGACTGCAATGTATGAAACTTACTGTCAATAAGTCGCTGATGTAGATGAACTAGAGGTGTGTGCACATGCAATGGTTTTGTGATAACTGATATGGTGAGAAAGTGTTGTATGGATGCCCACTGTGAACTGACAAATGTACTCTCTCTTCAGTGTAGTTGCCTCCTAGCATCCAGAGAAAGAAACAGAGGAAACAAGGAACCTTGTCAGGCAAATCACTGGCCACAAATGACAAAACCATTTCCAAAATCCAGTCCTTCTGCATTAGTAGCGTTGGCAATATAGGGAACAGTACAGTGCCTCCAGTGAAAGTGGAGAGAGGAGAATTGCATGGAGTCTCACATGAATAGAAATGAAGGATGTTTCAGTCATGTAGAGGATAAGTGGTATTGTGTCAGGTGCTTATACCTGTATATTTGCTAAGGTGTCACTGTTTCTCTCAACTGCTGTCATGCATTTCAGAAGATGTAGATACACTGGCCAGGTAGTCAATATACTGTCATGTCAACCAAACATCATCTCAGGAATGTCTTCAAAAGCCCACCTGTTAACACTTAGGATTGTGGCACTGTGTGAATGTTCTGGCTCTTCTTCACAGGTGCAGATACAGTAGGACAAAAAGGAGGGGGGAGAAGGGAATGTAGTCAGGAGGACTAAACCATGTGATATTTTCAAAACAAACTTATTATTCGAGCTGGTTGGGAATTTTTCCACAAAGCGTTTTTTGTTGGAAAATGCCAGATCGTTGAAACTGAAACTGTGGGAGATGGTCGATTTTTAACAAATATCTGGTTTCAAAAAGTTTTTGGAAAAAAGTTTGATTTGTCAGAGTGGGACGTTTTGACATTTTTTAAAACAAAACATTCAATTTTTTCAGTTCATAACTACTTTTAGTTTTAAAATTTAAGCTAATAATAGTAAAACATTAAATCACTACGCTGAAGTAAAAATTAAATACTTCCAAATTATGGACACAAAAGGTTTCGATTGACTTGTACCAAAATAATTTTCAGATTGTCAGTTCATGAAAATCTTTTGACCTTTTGGGATGGGAAAACCATTTACCCACCCAGCTCTACTTATCTAATGTACATTGAGAGCACACACCTTGAAACAATGCATGTGCAGAGGAAACCCAGGGCCTAATCATCATTATTATTAATAATTTTATTATTTGCATTACTGTAGCAGCTAGGATCACTAGTCATGGACCAGGGCCCCATTGTGCTAGATGCTGTAGAAACACAGAACAAAAGATGGTCCCTGCACCAGAGAGCTTACAGTCTAAGAATATGGCAAGAGACAACAGATGGATACAGACAGATGGGGGAGTGTGAGGAAAGAATGAGACAATATTGGTCAGCATGATAGGCAGTGGTCTCAGAACATAGCTATTACCAAGTTTTTTGTAGAAATCATGGACAAAGAAGAAAGGGATGTGAAGGAGGATAATGAGGTACCTTTGTGGGTGTTTATGGGCAATTCCTCCCAAGCATGAGGGATGGCATGCGAGGAAGCACAATAATGCTTGTTTGAAAATTTAATAAGTGCCCAATGGAGGCTGGCAACGTGGGCCGATCCAAGGCAGGAGTCAACATCTCTGTAGCAAGTGAGAGATTATGGGTATGGTGGGGAAAGTCTGTAAAGGGCCTTGAAAGTGAAGACAAATAGCTCCTGTTTGATGTGCAATAAAGAAGAGAGTTGGTGGAGAAATGCAAACGGGGTGATATGATCAAAATGTCAAGCTAGCAAAATGATCTTTGCAGCAGCATTCTAAATAGATATGAGTGGGACAAGCTTGCATTTGTCAAGTTGTCACCGTGCCTCAGTGAGTCACAGCTGAGAATACCAGATTTAGGACAAACTGCTGAGAAATGGGGCAGACCCACCCCAAACTGGTGATGGTTCTTCCATAAGATATACCAAGCCAGTAACAAAAGTAAACTTCTGTCTCACGACACTGGTTAACTAGAAGTCAGAAATGCAATCTCTTTAAGTATCCCAGCCTTTGTTTTACCATCTAGACACTAGACTTAATGATGTGTGGTTATTGAAAACCAATTTAATCAAACAGGTTCTTCTAATCTCACAAGGTCAGCCAGATAGCCAAGTCAATATAAAACTCAGATCTGACCCAATAATCACGCTGTTACCAATCCTTTAGTATCTAATATCTAAAAGTTCATTTATAAGCAAAAAGGAGGAGGAGGAGAGAGTTAAAATGGTAAAATGAATCAAATACATTCAACCATTGCATAGTTCTTGTATCAGGTTTGAAGCAGTGATGGATTAAACTGCTGGCTTGTAAAATCTCTGGTAACTTCGAAAAGATTTAAAAGTCCTCGGTCCATTGGTTGGAATACTTCTTTTAGTGTAAGTCCATAATCCAGAGATCAGAGCTGGAAAGAGGCAAAATGGAGATGCTTCCAGGGTTTTTTATACCTTCTCCCATGTGGAGGGACTGCTCTCAGTCATGGTATGTGGAAAATTACAAGCACAAGATGGAGCCCAGGGTCACATGAGCAAGTGACATGCCCTTGAATGCTTTGATGAGTCATAGGATCAGCTGTTACTCACCCATATTCTGGCTAAGGTGTCCAAAAGAAGACTCACTGCTTTTTCTATGGCCCATTGTGTTAGTTAATGGTCCATTCACAGTGTGCTGGCTAGACAGTATGGAAATTACCTGGTGGGGGTTACCCCAGGAGCAAATACATTTGAAATACTGGTACACAGTCAATATTCATAACTTCAGATACAAAAATGATACATGCATTACCAAGAGGATAATCATATTCAGTAAATCATAACTTTTCCATTGACACCTTACATGATATACATTGTACAAGATTTGTTGCAGTTGACTAACAGTGGCAATATTAATGATATAACTGGTCATGTTTCAATCATACAGCATCACACAAGTCCAGAGAAAAGAAAGTTGCTGTAATTGATAAGTGAGATGGTGAGAGCCTGGATAAGGTTTTAGCTCTGTGGATGGGTTGGAAAGGCTGTGCCTTTCAGCGGTTATGCAGAAAGAATCTGCAGGATTTAGACATAGTCTGGATGTGAGGACCTAATGAGAGGTTTGAGTTAAAGATGATGCTTAGGTTAATGGCCTGACTGACAGGCAGGATGGTGGTGGTGTCCACAGTGATCAAGAAAGGAGGTAGGGGTGAAGATTAAGAGCTCCGTTTTAGCCATGTTGTACTCTAGCTAATGGGTAGACATCCACAAGCAGATGTTAGAGGAACAGGCCAAGATTTTATTTTGGTCAGACGGAATAGGTCTGGAGTAGAGAGGTCAGCATAGAGGTGGAAGCTGAATTTGTGTTTGTGGATGAGAGAACCCAGAGGTTAAGTGTAAAGTCAGAAGACCGGCGGACGAGGGACAGAACCCTGTGGAACCTCCACAGAAAGCTATCAGGGAGGATGAGGAGGAATCTCTGAAGGACACACTGAAGGCGCAATTAGCGAGGTAGGAGGAGAACCAGGAGAGGAGAGAGTAGCAGAAGCCAACAGAAGACAAGATTTAAGAAGAAAAACATGATCAAGTCTGTCAAAGACAGCCAGTGGGGTCAAGGAAAAGGAGGATGGGTATTCCTTCTGAGTTTCAGCTAGGAAGAGGTCATTAAAGAATTTGGTGAGAGCAATTTCAGTGGAGTGGAAGGAGCAAAAGTCAAATTGTAGAGGTTGTAGGATGGTATAGAAAGAAAGGAACTCTTTTTTTTTTCCCCCTCCCCCTCAGAATATAAACATGCTTTAGTCTCTTCCATCTTTTTTTTTTTTTTTTTTTTAAAGGCAACCCACACTTGACCCCGTTTCCATCTCCACCTACTTTCCCATCTCCCTTTCATCTCTAAGTTCATTGAACATGCTGTCTACAATTGCTGTCTGGAATCCCTCTCCTCCAATTGCATTGAGGAGGTGGGATCCAGTCAAGTAGGAGAAATAGAGTTGTTTAGCCAGGAAAATGGCAGAACTGAAGGCGGAAAGAATGAATTTATAGTGGAGAAAATCAGGCTGGTCACGGGATTTCTGCCAGAGATGCTCTGCAAAGACAGAGCAGGAGCAGAGGAGGAGATGTTGGGGGTTTCCTAGGGCTGGGGATTGGCAAGGAGGACTTTGTTATGGGAAAGGGGCAAAAGGGTGAAGGAGAGTGAATCATGGGAGAGAATCAACATAAGAACGGCCATACTGGGTCAGACCAAAGTCCATCTAGCCTAGTATCCTGTCTTCTGACAGTGGCCAATGACACGTGTCCCAGAGGAAATCAACAGACAGGTAATCATCAAATGATCCATTCCTTGTTGCCCATTCCCAGCTTCTGGCAAACAGAGGCTAGAGACACCATTGCTGACCATCCTGGCTAATAATCATTACTGGACCTACACTCCATGAACTTATCTAGTTCTTTTTTGAACCCTGTTATAGTCTTGGCCTTCACAACATCCTCTGGCAATGAGTTCCACAGGTTGACTGTGCGTTGTGTGAAAAAAATACTTCCTTTTGTTTGTTTTAAACCTGCTGCCTATTAATTTCATTTGGTGACCCCTAGTTCTTGTGTTCTGAGTAGGAGTAAATAACACTTTCTTATTTACTTCCTCCACACCAGTCATGATTTTATAGACCTCTTTCATATCTCTCCTTAGTCGTCTCTTTTTCAAGCTGAAAAGTCCCACTTTTATTAATCGCTCCTCATATGGAAGCCGTTCCATACCCCTAATCATTTTTTTTGTCCTTTTCTGAGCCTTTTGCAATTCTAATACATCTTTTTTGAGATGGGGTGTGCAGATGTGGTCGCCCCAGTATTCCAGATGCGGGCATACCATGGATTTATATAGAGGCAATATGATATTTTCTGTCTGATTATCTATCCCTTTCTTAATGATTCCCAGCATTCTGTTTGCTTTTTTTGAATGCCGCTGCACATTGAGTGGATGTTTTCAGAGAACTATCCACAATGACTCCAAAATCTTTCTTGAGTGGTAACTGCTAATTTAGACCCATCATTTTATATGTATAGTTGGGATTATGTTTTACTATGTGCATTACTTTGCATTTATCAACATTGAATTTCATCTGTCATTTTGTTGCCTAGTCACCCAGTTTTCTGAGATCCTTTTGTAGCTCTTCGCAGTCTGCTTAAGACTTAACTATCTTGAGTAGTTTTATATCACCTCCAAATTTTGCCACCTCATTGTTTACCCCTTTTTCCAGATCCGTTATGAATATGTTGAATAGAACTGGTCCCAGTACAGACCCCTGGGGGACACCACTATTTACCTCTATCCAGTCCAAGAACTGACCATTTATTTCTATCCTTTGTTTCCTATCTTTTAACCAGTTACCAATCCATGAGAAGACCTTCCCTCTTACTCCATGAAAGCTTACTTTGCTTAAGAGCCTTTGGTGAGGGACTTTGTCAAAGGCTTTCTGAAAATCTTAAGTACACTATAACCACTGGATCCCCCTTGTCCACATGCTTGTTGACCTCCCTCAAACAATTCTAGTAGATTGGTGAGGCATGATTTCTCTTTACAAAAAGCATGTTGACTCTTTCCCAACAAATTATGTTCATCTATGTATCTGACAATTTTGTTCTTTACTATAGTTTCAACCAGTTTGCCTGGTACTGAAGTCAGGTTTACCAGCCTGTAATTGCCAGGATCACCTCTGAAGCCCTTTTAAAAAATTGGTATCACATTAGCTATCCTCCAGTCATTTGGTATAGAAGCTGATTTAAATGATACGTTACAAACTACCATTAGTAGTTCTGCAATTTCACATTTGAGTTCCTTCAGAACTCTTGGGTGAATACCATCTGGTCCTGGTGACTTATTACTGTTTAGTTTATCAGTTTGTTCCAAAACCTCCTCTAATGACACCTCAATCTGGGACAGTTCCTCAGATTTGTCACCTAAAAAGAATGGCTCAGGTTTGGAAATTTCCCTCACATCCTCAGCTGTGAAGATCAATGCAAAGAATTCAGTTAGCTTCTCTGCAATGGCCTTATTGTCCTTGAGTGCTCCTTTAGCATCTCGATCGTCCAGTGGCCCCACTGGTTGTTTACCAGGCTTCCTGCTTCTGATGTACTTACTTTTTTTTTTTTTTTCGCTATTACTTTTTGAGTCTTTGGTTAACTGTTCTTCAAATTCTTTTTTGGCCTTCCTAATTATACTTTTACACTTCATTTGCCAGAGTTTATGCTCCTTTCTATTTTTAATCTTTTCTATCAATGATAGAAAGGGAAGAGAGGGCTCAGAGCAATCAAAGTCATCAACACTGATGTTCCAGAAGTCAGAGAAAGGCTGAGATATCTGGGCAAATGTCCCAGCTGTCGCTAACGAAAGTGATAAACAATAGAAATTGTGTTCATCCCATGGCATCCCAGTGAGTTTTGTTTATAATATGAACATGTTCACTGATTCTATGTAATGAAAAGAGGCTATTAAGGAGAGTACAAACAGTCTGAAAAGCCTCCTAAAACTCCTTAAATCTGTGATACCCATATCAGACAGAAATGTCTGGGATGTTGGCCTGTTAGTCTATGAGAGGGAGAATCTGCCAGAGGGTCTCATGGACAAACTGCTTCTTCATTGTCTATTGGGGAAAGGAGGCAGGTGTAATGTTTGGCTGTGTGCCTTCATGATTCCCTCACAGAGTAGAGAGGAAAACGGTACTAAATGATAAAACATATTTATTCAACTCCCACTAGACTTCTGTTTCCTTGCAGCCTTCAGACATGCTGCCTTGGTCTGCTCTCTGCTGTTCCCTAGAGGCATCCAACTTGCCTGTTGTGTAATTGGCATTTGTCCACACACGTGATTGCACAATTCCTGTCAATTTCTTTGTTTCTTATGGCCCATATTAACATTTGGAGTATTTCCAAATGGCAACCATATTCACTATGAAATAAGGTTTTAATGAATGCTGAAATAATTTGGGTCTGCAAAAAGAAGTAGCACCTGTGAGGACCTGTTGTCAAAAGTATAATTTAGAGTATATGTATGTGGCTATATTGCAGCTAGGAGTGAGTCTCCCAGCCCAGGTAGACAGACTTGTGCTAGTGGGGCTTGAGCTAACACACTAAACATAGCAATGTGGATTTTGCAGCTCAGGCTCTCAAGACCACCAGACCCCCCTCGGCTTGATAGCCCAAGCTCCAGCCCAAAGCACAAGGTCACTGTTGCTCTTAGAGAACTAGCTTGAGCCCCGCTCGCTCCCAGTTGCAGTGTAAACATACATTATGTAGGTTGCCGTTTTCAGTACAGAAAGCAATTTTAGCCTTAATTCTTTTCCACTCATTTAACACTAAGATAAAGAAAATTCTACCAACCCCAGGCCTTGAAGGTGACTCACCTCAATTACTGATACAGACAGGCAGCCAGCCTACACTTCTACTGCAAGACACCCTTCCGTACAGTTAGAAAAGTGGGATCCAGAATCATCTTAAACAGTACCAAACCAAAACATTCAAGGGCATAGCTCAAGTGTCAGTCATGGCATACAATAGAGCAGGTTGGTTATCAGTGCATATTCCAACTGGTTGTCTGCTACACACAGCTGGATGTGCTGAGCCTAAAGCATGCAGGAATTATACATGGAGTTCGCTGCTTCTCACCCTTCCATAAATAAGTGTGTACAGAATATAAAAGCATCATTTTAACACTATGCACCTCTGTTATTGCAAGTGATTGTCTTCCCCATAAAGAAGGCTGAGCATTTTTAAAACAGTGTATGACTCAAATAATGTTAAGTCTGTGGTGAATTCAATATCACTTGTCCCTGAAGTGTCTCACTGTCCTATTTCCACACTGAGTGAAACAGACAAGGCTTATGGGGGTTTTGTTGTGATTATTAATGTTAATTAATTAACATTAATAAGAAGTGGGAAAGTGGTAGTACGAGGTGTTTAGCAGGATTCACAACCTTTAAGGCTGACAGGGACTGGCTTCCACCAGTTAAGCACCTACCACCTGGTGCAGATCAGTCCTGGCCTACGTGACACTGCCTTAATTGAGTCCTCACTGGAGTTGGCTCATCCAGAGACACGATGATCAAGTGGGACTGGCTCCAGTACCTGTGACTGTGGTAGAGAGCTTCAAAATATGAATCATCTCCTGTGATGCCTGCTGCTTGAGCATGAATGTTCTTCCAGTGACCTGGCACAGTGCAATACTCAGACAATCATAGGTGCACGGATGTGGCGGGAAACAATATGAGGACAGGATAAATAGGTTAGCTTTAATAACATTCAGACACAGCTGTATTGTGAAGAAACTTGGGAGTCAAAATACTGCATATTAATTTGGGTATTATTCACACTAAAACACAACATGTAATGAAAAATGTATTACTAGGAAAATACTAGGCAGCAGAAAATATTGGCTTAGCAACTCTGAAATATCCCATGTAATATTCGGTCTAATGCAAAAACTACTGTTTTGCCACCATTCCACTGACCCTAGTAGTTTGAAATTATTTTTTTATTTAATTGCAAAGCAAAAAAAATCATCATCCAAAAATCAAACCTATAAACCTATCTAGAACATAAGTCAGTTATTTTACACTAGGCAGAAAAAACAGCTGCAGACAACAGCTCACAATGTGACTATCACAGAATCAAATAGGGCAGCATCTGGGAGATATAAAGAGACTTTTGAGTTAAAAATTATATATATAAAAATCTCTTGTCTTTACAGTGTCTCAGTTTAGTAGGAAATAAGACAGCCATGATAAAGTGCACAGACATAAAATTACCATGAAGAAAAGTAACCTTTCTCCAAGCTTGAGGAACCTTGGCTACATCAGCAAATAAGTGTATTCTTTGCTCTTTATAAGGAATTACTTCTTTTTCCCTATACACAATTCATCAGTCTCTGCCAAATCAATAGATGTGTCATAAGAAACAATAATAATAGAAAGTAAAGTCAGGGAAGTAGTTTTCAGTGTTACCTAGGCCCACTAATATTCAGAGGCTTCTTATGCAGATCAGATGACCAACCTTATCTACTCTTGCAAGGAGATAGAGATTTTTCAGATAGGTGGTGATGTGCTACAGATTGGCAACACATTAGAACGATTTTCCAATATGTTCCAGACTATAATTTCAAGATCCTCTCAGACGAAACAGCCCTTTAAATGTCCATACAAGACTATGCAATTGCCTTCAGCTATTTTGTTTTGCCATATTTTCCAAAGTTATTTTCAACCTGATTACACCCTTCTTTGAAAATGCTTAGCTGGTACAATTTTATTTGCACCTGTTACTACAGACATTAGTGCCTTAGTGGCACAATGCCTAGGAAAATGGAATCCTTATTTCTCTCAATGTGTGCAAAATGTGCTGGATTTTTTAAGTTTGATATTTAGGTAACAGCTCCAGACATCTTACAATCATTAAATTTGACATTTTGAGTTATTATTTCAGTGTGATTCTATTTGTAGTAACACAAGTAATAGAAAACCTCCACTACCTTAAATGCTTTAAATGACTTGCTAAAAAAAGCCTATATTTTGGTTTTCAAATTTAAATATTAGATGCAATATGTTTGAAAATTTGGTAAATTTGGACTAGAAATAGATATTGTGGTGACATTTTATGTAAGTAATTCAGGCAAAATAGGCAATTATAGATGGTATAGTATATTAGATAAGGGAGTCATTGTTCACCTTTCTCTTTCTTAGAAATGATCATGTAAAATTGAAGCAACATACTTACTTCAAAAATACAAATTGATCCAAATCCTTTATTTTTTTTAATATTAATATACTTAACTGATGGGTCCAAAGCAAAATCCCAGATCTGAACATTCCTTCACTTTTATGATTCATGACTATATCTACTGTGCACTGGGGTCCTGATCAAAAGACCTTTGAAGTCAATGGAAAGACTCCATTGGCTTTGGAACAGACCCTAGATGTGTTTTTAGGGATATCCTTTCAATAAAACAATAAAAATATTGTTTGTGGATATAAAATAAGCGGACAATATGATTTATTGTCAAATTGTCCACTTATTTCATATCCACATAAACTGTATACAGTAAGCAGGTACATACAGATGTACAGTAGATACATACATTTTCACTAAGAACTGTTCACAAATACAGTATTTTCTTCATGCTTTTCATATCTTGCCTCCATTTGGAGGAGAATCTGTCAGCACTACTAGTGTTTTCATATTAAATGTTGAATAGTTCCTCATTTCTGTTCCCTGCTCTGCCACCAGTTTGTCATATAATCTAAGACATGTCATTTAATTTAACTGTACCTCCATTTACCCAATTATAATAAGATTAAACTTCTTCCCCACCTGTTTTGTGTGTTGTGAGTCTGAATGATATGTAAATCATTTTGAGATACTTGGATGAAAATCACTACTCAGTCTAAAGTGTTTATTGTGTATATTTGGCTAATGAATTTATTCATTCAAGCGTGTGATAAAATCTTCAATTCAAAGATGTAATATTTTTATAGTAGTATGGTCTCTTTTTGGATTATAATTTTTGGGGGGGCTGGGACTGTCATTTTCTCTGTACAGTACAGCGGGGCTCTGACCTGGTTGGCCTCAATATAACTATTTAATGATAAAGTAGTTTAGACACACATTTCATCTGCTATGAATTGAATTAAAATCTATTGAGTAAAGTCATCTTGGTTTGGTTTGGTTTTTACTTTCACCATTTTTGTCAAAAATATAATAGTATATGCTCCTGTGTATTCTCCGTTGTCTGTGTGATAGCACTTAACTAATTCATCTAGAGCTGAATGAGCAAAAGTCCACAATGATGCCCAGGTCTTCTTCCTGAGTGGTTGCAGTTCATTTAGAACCCAGCGATGTGTTTGAATAGTTCAAATTATTCCTTCCAGTGTGCAGTGCATTGCAGCATTTTAAATCTGCCATCCAGCTTGTCCGTTCACCTGTCTTTGTTAGGTCACTCTGAAGTTTTTCAGCTTTTTCTGTTCTTAACCAGAATAAAATGTGGTCCTGAAATGTTGCAACCACCTTGTTCACATTCGCTATTCAGTTAATTAATAAATGTATTAAACAACACGGACAGTCAGCCGTTGTCATGCTGAAAATTAACAGTGTAGAATTAATTAAACAGTGAAAATGAACTGTTTGTTTTCTGTTGTTTAACCAGTTTCTAATCCAGGATGTAATGTTATTTAACACCTCACCAAGGGTCTAAGAGCCTTTTAGAAGAGCCTTTGTCAAGGGTATGGTAACTTGGAGCTATACCCTTAACATGCATTTAATTAGAGCGGTTAAGACAGAGATGCACAATAGTTGGAAACAGTGTCTGAAGAGGAGAAGGCTGGCTTGCTGAAGGTTTTGTTTTGCTGGCACCCTGGAAGTATGTGGGTGGGTGGAGGGGTGCAGGTTTTTCAGCTACTTTCCCTGTTTTTTATCCAAATTTGATCAACAAATTAATAGGAACTATATACATATTGTAAATAAAAATAGATTCAGAAAGATTATTCTGAAGTTTATTTTCATGAAAGAGGAATGTGTGGACACAATCCAGGGGAGAAATCCTAGACTTATTGAAGTCAATAGCAAAGATTTGGGGAGAACCAACTTTAATGGGACATAGACCACCTGATTTTTTTAATTGATTTAAAAAAAAAATCCAGTTTCTGATAACCAGTTAAACAGTACGTCCAAGAATGTTTTTTAAATAAATATTTAAAAGGGGGTTTTCTACTCTACCGTTTGTTTACAAAGGTCCTTTCATCAAGGGAGAAACTTCCTGATTATACTGGACACAATGAAACTGACTATACACTAAGTGCTGTCAAATCTACAAAGTAAAGAAATGGGAAAATATATCCTTTTCCCCAACTTTCAGTTGTGTTAATCATAACTATAACTTGATGCTATACTAGATACATTATTTTCAAACAAATAGGATTTTCAGATTGATGGTGCATCTTTATAAATGCGTTGTCAAATGATTTTTAAAAATTGCAAGATTAAAAAAAGTCACAATTAATCATAATTTTAATTGCACTGTTAAACAATAATAGAATACCAATTTAAATTCTGCATGGAAGCGTGTCCTCCGGAATGGTGGTTGAAGCATGAAGGGGCATATGAATGTTTAGCACATCTGCCACATAAATACCTTGCAACATCGGCTATAAAAATGCCATGTGAATGCCTGTTCTCTTTCAGGTGACCTTGTAAAACAGAAATGAGCAGCATTATCTCCCATGAATGTAAAGAAACTTGTTTACTTTAGCAATTGGCTGAACAAGCAGTAGGACTGAGTGGATTTGTAGGCTTTAAAGTTTTACATTGTTTTGTTTTTAGTGCAGTTATGTAACAAAAAATCTACATTTGTAAGTTGCACTTTCAAGATAGAGATTGCACTACAGAACTTGTATGAGGTGAATTGAAAAATACTATTTCTTTTGTTCTTTTTTACAGTGCAAATATTTGTAATCAAAAATAAAGTGAGCACTGTACACTTTGTATTCTGTGTTGTAATTGAAATCAATATATTTGAAAATATAGAAAAACATCCAAAAATATTGATGATAAATTTTAATTGGTATTCTATTATTGTTTAATAGTGTGATTAAAACTGTGATTAGTCACGACTATTTTTTAATCTAGTTAATTTGTTTTGTGTTAATCACTTGAGTTAACTGTGATTAATTAACAGCCCTCGTTTACATATACAGACACAATGAAATGGGATAATTCTTTAAGTCAATTTTCTTGTAATACACTGTTCTTCAAAGCACCGGACTACTAGTTTGAATTTTAACCTGTTATTTGGCAAAAGAAAAACAAACAAGCAAACATAGAAATCCCAAACAAAGAACACTATGCAATCTCCTGTACTTGTAGTTTTAAGAAAAACAACAACAAAAAACAATATTGTTTAAAATCCCATTACTTTCACCTTCATTACATTAAACTCTCTTCCTTACGTTAATTTAAGAAAAAAAGGCTTCTAGTCTTTCTATTGATGGTTGCTTTACTCTAAAGAAGTGCTTCAGGCAGTTCAGGATCATTAATCTTGGAAGGAAAACCCACCACATGTGCCCATCAGAATAAATTTTTCTAAATGTTGAATAACTATTCAAATATTAATTATGGAAATACACTAATCTTACCATAGATAAGGTGGTAATCAGCTTCTCAGTATTAGCCTGATTTTGGCCCACCTCTGTATTCCTCAAAAAAAGATCCTTTGCATTTGAAATTTAGTATGTTCTTTTTCGAAAGGATGATGTGTGGGATTTGGGGGTTCTCCCCCACCCCCAAATTTGAAGGGAATCTGTTCACAGGCATTTTCATGTTATGACACATATAACAAAAGGAAAAAAGAAAGTAAGTGGTGGTTTTTGCTTTTTAAAAATCTTCCAGTGCTTTTTTGTTGGGTCATCTTTCACTGATACTTGCTTGTCTTCGACTCTCTTTCCTAAGAGCCTGATAAAAGGTCCATACATAGACCTAGTTTGCAAAGCCTAAAGTGTTTAGTTTCAGAGTTAATTCCTTGGAGTTTAGAAACCTGCCTTTAAATTCCAACACTGTATATATTTATTCAAATTTCCAATTCCTTCTCCTCTTCTCCTCCCCTCCCTCCCCCTCCAAATAAAGTTAGATTTCAGACTGCAGGGTTTTGTGAAATTTGTCTGCCATTGAAGCCTATAATAGTATATTAAAAGCTCTTAATCAGTCTCTACAGAACCTACAAACTCAGAGTTGGCAGGATACACAGGCTTTAGGTATTTCAAAGATCTGGCAGACTTTAGACAGTCAGAGGTCTCAATTCTGTACTATGCTTTGATTGCTTAGCATTAACCCACAACTGCAATGTGGTTCTAAATTGGACACATCTGCCCTGAGAAGATCTTCCCTCTATAGGAGGATTCTTTTTACAGAGTTGCCATAAATCTGCTTCCATGCCAGCCCTTGCTTCTGAGGATGACGTAGGGTGTATGTTCAAAGTGGCATGGGGCTGATGACATCTGGTGTAGAAGACTGAATTGGGTGCAAAGCAGCCCCATAATTAAAGAAATATGAAGGATTTATATCCCTTCCAAATGCTTTTAAAGAAATTGCTACTCTAACTCTGGAATTTTTTTAAAATCCATATAAATGCCTGAGCCTTTTTTCAATCCTGCTGTGCTCTTAGCCTCTGATATACTGTAGTAATGAATGCTAGAGACTAATTGGAAGCTGTGTGGAAAAAATATTTCCTTTTTGAGAGTTTTGAATTTGGCACCTTTCAATTTGTTTGAATGCCTCTTGTCCTGTTCACCCTTATTCAAAATACAAGAAGTTTCTGATCTACTTTCTCTCTACCATTCATTATTTTATCATGGCCCTTCTTATTTGTCTCTTTTCTAAAGCAATCCATTGCAATCTTTTCAATTTCTCTTATATAAAAAGTTTTTCCATGCCCCAATAATTCCTGTTGTCATCTCTGACCAATGGCTTGTCCTAGATTCTCCAAATATGTTTTAATCTAGGAGTCAATTCAGAGATCTCACACACAGGACTAGTGTAGAGAGTGTTCAATTTCTGAATGCCGTCTAATGCTACTATAGCCTTTTTGAGATGGGGTAACTGAACACATTGATTATTGTGATTATATTTTCCATATCAATCTCCATCACAGTCCTTATGGAATCATAGAAATGTAGGACTGGAAGGCACCTCAGTCGGTTTTCTTATACATCCCCTCGTGCTGAGGCAGGATTTCATATACTGAGACTATCCCTAATAGGTGTCTGTCTAACTTTTAAGTGGGATAACAAGCTTAGTGGATGGGGGGAAGCAGTAGACATGATCTATCTAATTCTAGACCTTGTATTTTGTTTGCTTTTTTTGACTGCTGTTGCATATTGAGTAGAAGTATTGATTGAGTTGTCTAGTCGTTTTCCTGAGCAGAGAGTTAATTTAGAATCTAGAAAGGTATATGAGTAGTTCAAATTATTTCCTCCATTGTATATTACTTTTCATTTAACATTCAATTTCATCTTCCATTATGTTGTTCACCCTAACTCAGTTAAGTTCTTCTGAATTTTTTAACAGTATTCTCTAATCTTAAGTAACCTAAGTAAGGCGATATGTGTAAGGCTGACCTCTGTGAGTTGAACTTGTGGTAAAACTGAATGCCTTGTCTTCACTGTATTTTTACTTTAGGATAGTTCACATGTGTTAGCTACCCTGAAGTAAAAACCACACCTTTTTAGCAGTGAATACAAAGCACGAATTGTAACATTTGGATTATAGCATATACAAAATTTAGAAACTTTTTACAAATAAAATGAGAATTTGCAGAATGCAGCAATATTTGTGTAGAGACTAAAATCTCAGAACCTATATATGATTTTAGGTCAGTATGTAATGATTTTGTCATGCCTTTTGCTTCATTGAGTCATTGCTATCTCCCTCAAGTAAAATGCTCGGAGGACAGCAACCCATTTCCTGTCAGGCTGAACAGGAAGTATGGACATTACAGAGTAATAAAAAATAAGGGAGTTTCATTAGGCTCTGCTAAACAAAAATATCTCAGCAGCTATCAATAAAACATAAGTCAATTTAAAAGTGTTCTAAACTATTATACCTTTTGTTTTAAAACCACTTGCTTGTGGATGTTCTTCACTATTAGAATTTTTAGTTCTGTTTTAAAATAGCTGTATTCATTTTTATGAAGAAGGTGGGCAACTTTTCCTCAGCCTCTCTAAACTCAAATATGAACTAAGAGGCTGAACAGATTTTCTTCACATCTTCCATTACTACTCACTGCGCTGGGACTATGCATAGATAATTTAACCTGGGAAGATTGAATTTGCAGCCATTGTGAGTTGTCCTGAATAACTTTCTTCATATTTATTTGACTGAAAAAAAATCATCTTTTTTGATTGACAGTCCACTTTCCATGGCTTTGGGCATAGTGTAACATAAAAGAATCAGGATGCAAATTTTTTTAAAATTTAAAATTATTTACCAAAGTTTCTTCTACAAAGTATGTTGTAATCCAGGGGTCAGCAACCTTTCAGAAGTGGTTTATTCACTCTAATTTAAGGTTTCGTGTACCAGTAATACATTTTAACATTTTTATAAGGTCTCTTTCTATAAGTCTATCTTATTTATGGTGAATCTGAATTCAGACATGACCAAATACTCAGATTACTGGACAAGACAAACAGTCCCTAGCAAAGCAAGTAGGTGACAGAGAGATTTGCAGTGATGTTGATGCATTAACAGTTCCTGAGAGCTATTTTAATTTTTGCTTTCCAGAGGTTGTAACAGGAATTTGTCTGCTATAAAAACACTTATCTTTGGGAAGAGTGAGCCGTTCTATACCTGACTGGAGCCAAACAGGGTATTCCCCCATTGATAGCTAGAGCCCCGCTTGGATACAAAATTTGTATCCGCATTCGATCTGTGCTCCACAAACGGTCTACAGATAGCCACATCCATGGATTTAAAGCAGATATCTACGATTTGCAGGGCTCTACATATAAAATTTGGATCTGTATCCAGAATCCGCAAACATGGTCCATGAATATAAAGTGGATAGCCACAGATTTGCAGAGCTCTATGGATAGCTTTCCCCACATTGTTTCCCCAAGGAGCCTTATCTTTGCCATTATTTCATTTTCTGTTGGTTTCTCCTCTTACAAACGCCTTTGGTTTAACTGGGCATTGAGGCAGGTTAATATAAACGGATAACCTGATGGACATATGATAGTTATAAAAAAAAAAATGCTACACAACTCCCATATTCTCCGCATCCTGTATTAGGAGAACTATAACACATGAACATTTTTATTCCAAGTTTTCCAATTAGTGACACTGCCCCTTAGAATATATAGAACGCTCAGTAATCCAATCAGTGAAAAGGTCTGTAAGTCAACTCTTCCTCCTCCATCACAATAAAACTGCTTCGTTAATCTGGTAATTTGATTAATACTGTCACTTAACTGTGGCTGACTAATGTGAATGGGCTATATGGCACCAGTAAATTGCAAGCACAAAAACATTGTTATATCAATTGTAGGGTTTTACAACAACTTCTGTTTTCTGCAGAACCTAAGCTTTAATTAAAACAAAAGCACAATAAGAAATAAACTTACACACCTCCCTAACTTTTCCTCCCACACTGCAGAAAGCCTTCATAACAACCAAAGTTAGCTAATAAAAAGATTGGAGTATAATTCAATAATATCTGAAAATATCTGGGAATACCTCTGAAATGAGGGACAAGCAAAGGTGCATAGTAGACTGGTTACTAACAGAGAAAAAGGTGTGAAAAGCACAACAGCTATTAGACAAAAGGAATTAAATACGCTATATAGCTAGTAAGCCATAAAATGATACCTTTAATTATTATAATACCTCATATTGAAAGAAAATGTAACTACTATAGATACTCATTAAATACTTAACAATCATGAATATACAGATGGAGACACTAAAATTCTGCTTGAAAGGGAGAAAGAAGAAATGAGAACTGCAATTAAAATTATTCAAGTAAGTAAAACATGAAGCATTCAGGAGGCTGGAGGGGACAGGGGAAGAGCTTCACAAACACCATTGCTGAGTATAGTATTAAATTGCTTGTTTAAAATTGTTTAAAACTTATACTTTTTATGTATATAATGCTTTTTGTCTGGCAAAAAAAATTTCCCTGGAACTTAACCCCCCCCATTTACATTAAATCTTATGGGAAATTTGGATTCATTTAACATCGTTTCACTTAAAGTCGCATTTTTCAGGAACATAACTACAATGTTAAGTGAGGAGTTACTGTAAAATATTTTGTAAACATCTAATAAACCATGGACCTGTCTTTAATGATTCACGTGTCAGCTACTAACCACCTAATAAATTTAATCTGTTAAATCAGAAGATTACATTTCAATCAGCACAATACTAATGAAGTACAAAAAGAGAACGGTCTCCCATTAAGTAAGATTCTGTTGTGTCAGAGAAGTAGGATGGTTCTTAGTATAACTGGTATAGTTATGTAACTCAGGGGTATAGAAAATCTGATCTATCCCCCAGTGTAAACAGTGCTACGGGGACAGGAGGCCTTCTCCTGTTGACATAGCTACTGCTTCTTAGGAAGGTGGATTACCTACGCCGACAGGAGAAGTTCTCCCATCAGGGTATGTAGCATCTTCGCTAAGAATTAAAGTGGCACCGCTGCACTGCTGTAAGTGTAGACAAACCCTTATTTTCTTCATCTGTAAAATAAGGACATTACCTTATTTGGAACGTTGTATAGATAGAAGATGGTTTTCATCTTCAAAGAGTATTTGACTTAGAGTATTAAAGTGAATTTTAGGTTATTCTTTTCTGTGAAAAGTCAGAGGAAAAACTTTTGAATGCTGTACAAGGGGAGAAGAAACACTAAAATTCACTAGTATGCCATCATCCAGTAGCCTCCAAACTCCTGAGTAATTGTGCTGGGGTGGAGGAGAAGGTGGGGAAATGTGCTTATTGTTCTGCCTTTCCTTTCTCCAGTTGTGACTTTCTCTTCACCAATTTAACTGCCAGCTCCCCAGCTGGCCATCAGAAGTGGCTGCCTCTCATCCTTGTCGGGGACCAATTGAGAGGTTAACAGGCTGGGAAACGGCTGCCTGCAGCTTGCAGATCAACAGCCAGTAGGAGCCTTTGGGGGAGTCAGAAATGTCGGATTAGAAGGGACCTCAATAGGTCATCTAATCAAGTCCCTGCTCTGAGGCAAGACTAAGTATTATTCTAGGCCATCCCTGACTGATGTTTGTCTAACTTGCTCTTAAAAACCTCCAATGACAGAGATTCCACAACCTCCCTGGGTAATTTGTTCCAGTACCCTTACAGATAGGAAGGAGTTTTTTCCTAATGTCTAACCTAAATCTCCCTTACTGAAATTTAAGTCCATTACTTCATGTCCTGTCTTTAATGGATAAGGAGAAGAATTTTTCACCCTCCTCATTATAACAACCAATTACGTACTTGAAGACTGTTATCGTGTCCCCCATCAGTGTTCTCTTCTCCAGATTAAAACCCATTTTTTTTCAGTGTTTCCTTGCACATCATGTTTTCTTGAACTTTAATNAGTACTACACTTTGGACAAAATCATCAATTGCACAAATACAAAATGGGGAATGACTTCCTATGAAAGAGTATGCCAGAAAAGGATTTGGGGGTTACAGTGGATCACAAACTAAATATGAGTCAATAAGGTAATACTATTGCAAAAAAGTGAACATCATTGTGGAATGAATTTGCAGGAGTGTTGTAAGCAAGACATGAAAAGTAATTCTTCCACTCTACTCAGCACCAGTAAGGCCTCAACTGGAGTACTGGATCAAGTTCTGGGAAGATTAGGATAAATTGGAGAAAGTCCAGAGGAGAGCAACAAAAATTATTAAAAAAAGAAGAACAGGAGTACTTGTGGCACCTTAGAGACTAACAAATTTATTAGAGCATAAGCTTTCGTGGACTACAGCCCACTTCTATATGCATCCGAAGAAGTGGGCTGTAGTCCACGAAAGCTTATGCTCTAATAAATTTGTTAGTCTCTAAGGTGCCACAAGTACTCCTGTTCTTCTTTTTTTAATAATTTTTGTTGCTCTCCTCTGGACTTTCTCCAATTTATCCTAATCTTCCCAGAACTTGATCCAGTACTCCAGTTGAGGCCTTACTGGTGCTGAGTAGAGTGGAAGAATTACTTTTCATGTCTTGCTTACAACACTCCTGCAAATTCATTCCACAATGATGTTCACTTTTTTGCAATAGTATTACCTTATTGACTCATATTTAGTTTGTGATCCACTGTAACCCCCAAATCCTTTTCTGGCATACTCTTTCATAGGAAGTCATTCCCCATTTTGTATTTGTGCAATTGATGATTTTGTCCAAAGTGTAGTACTTTGCATTTGTCCTTATTGATTTTCATCCTATTTATTTTAGACCATGTCTCCTATTTAAGAACCTTTTGAATTCTAATCCTGTTCAACAAAGTGCTTACAACCCCTCCCAGCTTGGTACCATTCACAAACTTTATAAACGTATTCTCTGTCATTATCCAGATAATTTATGAAGATATTGAATAAAACCAGACCCAGGACAGATCCCGGCAGGACCCCACTCTATATCCCTTCCAACTTGACTGTGAATTATTGATAACTACTCTTGAGTATGGTTTTCCAACCTATTATATACCCACCTTATTGTAGGTTCATCTAGGCTATATTTCCCTAGTTTGGTTATGAGAAGGTCATGTGAGACAGTATCAAAAGCCTTACTAAAGTCAAGATATATCTCATCTACTTCTTCCCCACATCCACAAGGCATGAGATCTCCAGCATATGTCTCCCACCAAAGTGAACACATATAACGTATTTAGCATGTAACAACACACTTTTTCTCTCCACACATTACAGATAGGTGAACTAAAGTAATAAGTAACTTATCCTGTTTTCTAGTTTGATATGGAGGTTTGTAACAGACCTTCACCAGAACCCCTCCTGTGTTTTGCTAGCTAGCACGTTGATCCACGTGTATTCAAGATTCTGCAGTTCTGAGTTAGCTTTAGACATCATTATCCACTTTAGAGTTATGTCTGTACCATAGCAGCGCAGCTGCACTGCTGTAGTGCTTCTTGTGAAGATACTTTAAGGCGACGGGAGAGAGCTCTCCCATCGGCTTAACTCCTGCCTCCATGAGAGTCAGTAGCTATGTCGGCGGGAGAAGCTCTCCCACTGACATACCGCTGTCCACACCGGTGCTTACGTCGATATAACTTATGTCACTCAGGGGTGTGGATTAGTTATACTGAAATAATTCATAGTGTAGTCATAGTCACTTTGGCACTTCTGAAAATTTTACCACAAATCCTCAGTCTTTATTCAGGCAAAACTCCTAATGACACAAGTGTGAGTTTTGTCTGTGTAAGGAGTGCAGGATTCACATTATAATTACTTTCTTTTTCTTTTTATAAGTTTATTTAGAAAATGGGGAAGGAGAAGCTTGTTGGTTTGTGGTTTGATTGAGGTCATTGAGACGATGGATATTGACATGTCTTATAGCACAAGTGTGAATTTTGTTGATTTAATCATTCGTCATCATCATTGAAACTGAGGATTCTTTGTACAAGTCTCCTTGTGGATGCAGATTTGTTGTTGTTTGTTACAACTTTTTGACCATCTTTAATTGTGTAGTGTATCACAAACAGAAATTATTTGAATTAACACTGAATTAACTTAGCATGTCTTCATATAAAAATATAAACAAGAGATTCTTAAATTATTGTTAAATATTAGAACTATGCACATTCTTCAAACTGAAACGATAAAAATACTTGGTGTATGTGGGAGTGCCTTACAATTTTAATTATGTGTTGTATGTGGGTATAATGGGAGGATGACTCACTTGTGGTGCACTGCATTATACTTTCATGTGATAAATTAATCTTTGTATCAATACATGAGGATATATGTGACTTATTTTTTTCAATTAAAAATAAACTGCTTCCTGCTAGATTTAATAGACATTACATCATCTCATGGAAGTGGTAAAGATGTTGAGCAGGATCAAGAGTGCTTGACTTCCTGAAACCATTTGATTTCATTTTTAAATTAAGTGTGTAGTAATAGCATTTTTTCCGTAAGAACATCATGACATTTTATATCCATTTTCAATACTTGGCAATACCTACGGGTTAAAATGACATTAGATCTAATAGGAATACTATGAAAACAATGTGAAAATTATCAACATTCATGTTCATGCGGCAAAGTAATTTACACAGTAGTATTACTAATATACAAGGATAGGTTGTTTTTTTTTTCCCCTCTCTCTTCAGTTGCACTAGTACAAGTGTAAAAAGTTGCACCTGGTGAGAAACACAACTTTGACTAACCTTAGGTCATAAGTAGGGCCCTACTAAATTCCTGGCCCTGAAAAACATGTCACGGACCGTGAAAATCTGGATTCCCCTTGTGAAGTCTGGTCTTTTGTGTGCTTTTACCCTATACTGTACAGATTTCATAGAGGAGGCCAGCATTTCTCCAAATGGGGAGTCCTGACCCAAAAGGGAGTTGCAGGGGGGTTACAGGGTTATTTTAGGTGGGGTTGCAGTATTGCCACCCTTACTCCTGCACTGCCTCAGATCTGGGTGGCTGGAGAGTGGTGGCTGTTAGCTGGACAGCCAGCTCTGAAGGCAATGTCCCACCAGCAGCCGTGCAGAAATAACGGTGCCAATACCATACCATGCCATCCTTAATTCTGCGCTGCTGCTGGCAGTGGCGCTGCCTTCAGAGCTGGGCTCCCGGCCAGCAGCCACTGCTCTCCAGCTGCCCAGCTCTGAAGGCAGCGCCACCGCCAGCAGCAGCGCAGAAGTAAGGGTAGTATTACTGCAACCCTCCCTACAATAACCTTGCAACCCTCCTCCCCCACCAACTCCTTTATGGGTCAGGACCCCTAAAATTACGCACTGTGAAAATTCCAATTTAAATAGCTGAAACAAGGAAATTTACTAATTTTTTTAATTGTATGACCGTGAAATTGACCAAAATGGACCACGAATTTGGTAGGGCCCTAGTCATGAGATTTGCCCATCAAATGTGTCATTTTAAAGCTGAGACTGTGCTTTTTAAAATGTTAGTACTTTTTTCTTTAACATCTTCTGTAGCTTTCAAGATGCTTGGGTATGATTCCTCTTTGCCAGCACACAGTAACAGTACATTGATACTTCTGGTGATGTCATTTCCTACAGTGGCTTTCCTTCTCCATTAGCTGTTTCTCGCTTCATGATATGGAGCATTAGAACCCTTTTCATCAGAGGAAAAGGGAACAGAATGGAGGAGAAAATGGAGTAGACCTCAGAGGATATCCAGGCAAACCCTGGTGTGCAGTTAACTTTGCAGCATCACATGAGGTACCTGCAGCCTATCTCTCCCATGCATAAAAGGAAGAATGGAGTAGTCCTAGAAGTGCAAGAGGAGTAGACCTGAGAAGTTTTCATGGTATAAAACATGGACTTGTACAGCTGCCTCTGAAACATCATGTGAGGCATCAGCAGTTTATGGGCCTTCAGTCCCACATGCATTGAGCCAGGACTGCAGCTTGAACAATTCCTGCAGGGGCTTCAGAACCAGGATGTGCCCATGCTACTAAGTTTTTATACACAAAGCAGGCGTCTACACTGGGTTCCTCCTTGGCCCACGCCACTCTTTGTGGAAGTAAGAGATCTGGGACAGTAAGGAAGAATCTCCTCCTGAGAAAATGAAATAGGACTCAGAGGATTTTAAGCAGGCCTGCAAAGTACCCTGGAACCCCCAATGGAGTCAGAGCCAAGGTCCTGGCACAAAAGGAAAAATTCTCTCTTTTAAATAGGGTTTGTGTTGCCTTCACCATGGACTGATAGTCTCCCCCTGCTTTCTAAAGGCACTTCTGCCCCTAGCATTCCAGCTCCTCCAAGATAGCCAGTCCATGCTCCTTCCCCATCTAAGGTCTTACTCCCCCCATCTGAGCATCTCTCGCAAGAGCATTGTCTCCAGTTCCCAAGTGGTAGAGAATAGTAAAGTCACAGAGAGTTGGTTTCTTCATTGAACAAAGAACTTTATTAGAATGAGGAAAAAAGTGACATCTCTGAAACATCTCTGTCTCATCCATAAGAGGCATAAGCAGAGTAAGCAATTACTAAGGGCCCTGAGCAGCTCAAGGGGGCCCCCTATTCACTTCTTATTATAAGAACTTGTCTGTTTTAGGATTGGGGGAGTAAGAGGACATTGTTGCTTAGGACTCCCAATAGGCTAGCACTACACTGCTGCTCTCACCTCACTGTACAGCTTTTCTAGAATCTTTTCCAGCCCTTCCTGCCTTGTGTCCTGGTACAGAATTAAAGAAATGATACCCAATCCTAACATCTCTGTTCTGTGCCCCCCGTATACCTTCTTTTTTCCTGTGTAAGCAAGCAGAGTCATGTCGGGAGATTTACCTCCAAGGTAGACAGCATTGTTCTGACCTATCAGCCCACAAATAGCTAAGCTGGGGTTACTCCAATGTGAAAGTTGCACTATAGATCAGCTGAGCTAATATAGGGTTTGTCTACCATTCAAGCTGGAGCTGTGATTCCCAGCTCAAGGAGACATACCCGCGCTAGCTCTCGTTGAACTACCATGCTAAAAATAGTCTAGCTGTGGCAGAGTGAGCAGCGGCATGGGCTAGCCACCCCAAGTATGTACCCATCTGAGACTCTAGGCACACTTTCATGGCAGTTAGCCCATCCCTTCACTCCTAGTGTTGCAGCTACAGTCTGTTTTTAGCATGGTAGCTTGATGCGAGCTAGCATGAGTAAGCTTCCTTGAGCTAGGAGTCACATCGTCAGCTCATAGCTTTTTAGGTGTAGAATTTTCTGAGCAATCTGTACTTCTCTCTTTCATGGCTGATGCTCTCACTACAGAATTGCACATCGAGTTTGATATTAGCCATTTTATTGTTTTGATGGAAAGTGGTCACCATATTTTTGTTTTTTTCAGCGTTGGAAATAATCCAGTCATTGTGCTAAGGTTAGGGTTGGGCTAGGGGTGCAGCTGATGGTTTGGAGGCTTGTGTGCTGAACAACTAGAGCAATGTCATCCACATACATGAATTTCCTCAACTCTGTCGGTGGTATATCCACAGTGTATAGATTAAAAAGTATCGGGGCCAGGACAAAGCCCTGAGGGGTGCCCGAGTTAAGAGTTCTTTGTCTACTGATCTGGCCATTAAGGTGTACCTTAAAGTGGCGGTCCCCGGGCAACGCTGCCAAGAGACGGAGTGTTCATCAGCAGTAAATGACGCAGGAGATTTTGAGGAGGAGGCCTCTCTCTAGACGATGCATATGCCGAGGTCAAATCAACAAGGGCGATCCCTGTCTTCAATTTATGTTAGAATCCTGTCTAAGTGTGGCTGGTGAGTGAAGCTACTTGGTCACAGCAGTTCCTCTTTGGGCAAAATCCTGCCTGCTCCACTGGGAGGATATCTGTGATAATGTCAGACATACAACGGAGCAGTGCCCATTCCATGAACTTTCCGGTGGTTGAGAGGAGAGAGATGAGGCGATAGCTGGCTGCAGTTTTCCAGGGTTTCCCAGGCTTCAGTAGGACAAACACTGTTGCTTGTCACCATTCCCATCCCCATCTCCCCAGGTTCTTGAGAAACTCTGGAGGAATTACATCAACTCCTGCAGCTTTGCGGCTTTTGGCTTCCAACAACGCAACGTTGATCTCCTCTACAGAGTACAGAGAGAAGAGTGGAGATTCCTCCAGGCATTGGTGAAGGTTTTTGCGGAATTCCTACTTGATCTCCTGGCATGTAATCTTGTTAGCGGCTTGCTATTAGAAAGAAGATGAGAGGCGACAGCATTTTGCGGTCACCTTTGCAGGGACTCGCATTACTGGCTGGGATCCTCCAAGATGCCACAAAAGAGCCCGTGCCTTGTGGCTCGAATGTGTGAAATCAAGGCTTTCAACAATCTCTTCCCAGGTGCACCGAATGCAAGGACTCGAGCAGCACAGTGGCTTTATCTGGGTCATCACTTCTTTCATATTCCCTCAGGAGGGACTCGGATTCTTTTGTTCAGCAGCGGATGAAAGCTTGTGGTGACTGCACAGAATACTTCTTAGCGGTCGATTTTAGGATGTTTGTAAAACTGCCAAAGTTTCTAGGTATCCGTTCGAGCTGTGGGATCCAGTGTTCTGTTTCTGAAGCATAGGCAGGTCAGTCAGCCTTGTGGAAATTCCAAAGTGGCTTTGGCACCAACTGCAGAAGAGGCACTTCCAGGCCAGTCTGGAGGATAATTGGGCCACATTAGCTATGCGGGAAGTAACTCAAGATGGTTCTTGTTGTGGCCAGTAGGATACCTGTGTTGTTACAGGTCACTAAACACAGGCCAGGGTTGTGATCCATTGTCCACCCTGGAGACCGAAAAGATCTGCAATGCTTTGGATCATAGAGCTGGTGGAGATCTTTAAGGAAGGTCCATTCTGTGATCTGTTCCCCGGCTGTGTCGTTTGAGCAGTATCCCCAGTCTTCATGATGGCTGTTGAAGTCACCTATGTAGATGGCCGGATGAAGAAGGGAAGGGAAAATGGGATCAGGCCACATGATATTAGATTGCTTGTATATGTTTACTAAAATGATGTCCCTGATTCTAACTCAGGAGTGGGCAAACTACGGCCCGCGGGCCACATCCGGCCCGTAAGGGCTTTGGATCCGGCCCGTGGAATTCCCACCCCCGTGGCACCGCGGGCCCTGCACCACTCCCAGAAGTGGCCAGCACCACATCCCTGAGGCCCCTGGGAGGGGTAGGAGAGAGAGCTCCACACGCTGCCTTCACCTGCAGGCACCGCTCCCCGCAGTTCCCATTGGTTGGGAACTGCAGCCAATGAGAGTTTCGGGGGAGGTACCCGCAGGTGACATCAGCATGAGGACCCTCTTTCCCCAGGGGCCGCAGGGACGTGGTGCTGGCCGCTTCCAGGTGCGGTGCGGGGCCAGGACAGGCAGACAGCTTGCCTGAGCCCCGCTGTGTACCACTGCCACCCCAGAGCTGCTCCAGGTAAACGGCGCCGGGCCGGAGCCTGCACCCCACACCCCTCCTGCACCCTAACTCCCTGCCCTGAGCCCCCTGCTGCACCCTGCATCCCTCTTGCACCCCAACTCCCTGCCCTGAGTCCCCTTGTACACCCCGCACCCCTCCTCCACCCCAACCAACCCTTTGCCCTGAGCCCCCTCATACACCCCGCACTCCCTCCAGCACCCCAACCCCCTGCCCCAGCCCTACATTCATGGCCCTGAATGCAATTTCCCCACCCAGATGTGGCCCTTGGGCCAAAAAGTTTGCCCACCCCTGTTCTAACTAAAGTATCTCAGCGTTACACTGGACCGGAGTTTCACCTTTCGACAACACCTTGAGAACACCTGTGATAAGGTCAGGACTTGTGCCGCGCTTATCAGGAAATTGGCCAGAACATCATGGGGCTCCAGTCCATGGACCTTACGAACCGCAATAATTGCCTTGGTATATTCTGCAGCTGAATATTGTACACCAGTGTTTTCTCACAGCAGTCACACTAAACTCCTTGGTACTCAACTCAATAACACCATGGGCAGAGTGTCAGGGACCCTCAAATCTACTCCAATCAGTTGGCTTCCTGTCCTTTCGTACATCCAGCCTCCACGGATTGGAAGAGCTGCCCAGACATCTTGCTTTCTCAACCATGTCAATGCAAACATGAGGATCCTGTTGCACAACAACCTGCAGAACCTGCCAAAGACAAGATTAAAATCCCACAACCCTCTATGGAACCTCATCAAGACTCTTACATTCAACTTCGACATTGAGGCTCAATAGAGAGCCACGTGGAGTGTTTTGAGCTCTCAAAACAAACTTATCGTTAACCCTACCGAGGAACCAATGTGTTTTGATTTATGTCGGAGAGACTGGTGCAGATTGAATCACATCAGGACATCTCATGGGAGATGTGGACAAACCCTCTTTAAATGGAAAATCAGGCAAACACCTGTATACGACTGTGCTCACCAGGCACAAATGATGGAGCACATCATATTTGAGTGTCCCCTTCATCCTTTCACCGGTGGCCTGAAAGACATTCACCAGCTCACTGCTGCGGCAATGTGCTGGCTATCAAATCTAGATATAAATTTGTAATCGTTGCTACAACCCAAGCCATACGGAAGAAGAAGACTGCTCTCTCTCCAGTAAGCCATTCCCTTGTAGGTGATAGTAAGTAATATGCTTGAAATCATACTCAATCCCAAACGGTAGAAATTCAGACCTGGCAAACTGTGGGTTGTGGTCAGTGACACTTTCTTCTGGAATGCGCCAATGAGAAAAGAGTCTTTTTAACTTCAATAGACCTACATGTCAACCCCAGATGACAAAAAAATAGAATTTCTACAGCTCTAGAAATCCAGTGGCTATAGGACAAATACGTCCTTGTTTTTCATACAACTCTAATACAATTTTTTCCAAGGTCTACAAGATAGATGTTTCCTGTGTGTGCTTTCTCTTTCTAGGCAGACATCATCCATTTGGATGTCTTTTATAGCACATTATTCTCACATTTTGACCAGGAAACACAATTCTTAGGGTTTTGTTTTGTTTTTTTGGAGGTGATAGGACTAGTTATGTTGCTTCTCTGTTTCCTGTGGAATTTTTTTGCTACTACTTCCTGCACTTGGCTATTTTACTTCCTTGCTGCATGACTTGCATTTTTATTAGCTCACATTGCTGGGTCAGTCACACTGCCTGTTCCAGAGGAGGCATAGACATTAACAGTAATTTTTCAGAAAGTTTCTTGATTAAAATCCAAATGATTAGACAGTCTTTTATTAGTTCTTTCTTGTTCATATCAATACTTTTCTCTTTCACATACGTTAGCATAGAAACTACTATATGAGTCCTTTCTCCAGGCTGGTGCATCCTTTGGTAAAAGCATGTTCCTTTGCCTACTGCATTCCTTTTTGGAAGGAAATGCTCACCCTGCTTTTAAGACACTGCCATAGCTATTTTTGTCTCCTTCCTCAGTGAAGGTAAATGATTTATAAATATTTTCAGTTTCAATCCCTATTGCATAAATTAGTAACTTGGCCAGTACTTCAGCTTTCTCTAAATTAAGATTTCTTGTGATTCAGAATATTGGGAAGCACTCCTTCTGTGCAGGCTATTCCAGGAGCTTATCATATTTGAAAAGTTTGTGGATGGATGAACTTCAGCATAATTTTGCTTTTATACTGATTCCAAATGAGCCAACTTCTGGCACCGTATTATGTGTTACTGGTAAAGAATTGCAGGAAAAAATTGCATTTTTCTAAGACTGAACAAAAAACTTTGTTTGAACAGGAAAAACAATATTAGACCAGATTCATCTGTTGTAAATAGATGTAGTTCCAGTCATATTAATTTCTGCCTAGAACTTTTCCCACCAATATTCTGTCTGGCTTTCTGCTATAAACTTAAAGAAACAGTACACACACCCTCATAACCTGTTGACTTTTGACCCAAAAGCAGAAGTCCTTTTCAATATAAAACTGCATGGTAATGATTGTCTGTATTTCCTACTGAAATGCCTTAAGCAATAAATCACTAGGTTAAGACCTCATGAATAACCTCTGTAGATATAAAACATAAGTGTAACAATAACTAAAGCCATGTTCAGGAAAGTAAGAAACTCATTTGACCTTTATTTTTAGTCTGTAAATACTTGATTAAGATGAAATTTAGGACTTGTGTACACGAACATTTCATTTGCAGCAAGCTGGTGTTAATCAGTCCCTTAGTAGCCTGCCAACCACTAACTGTGTGTGTAGACCCTGCTGATGCTCACTAACAGTTCCTTAATGCGTTTCAATCTAGTCGCATTTTAAAGTGGGGCATGTTAAAGCACACTACGCTGCTTGTAATGCACGGCGGCAGGGTCTACATGGACACTTAGCCTGCAGCAAGCTTGTGTGGGGTTTGTTTATACCCCAGCTTGCAGCAAACTAAATGTTCATGCAGACAAGTGTATAGTATTAAAATTATTGCTCAGGCAAACTCATTAGTAATTTGTTGTCCGTCTTTTACTTTATTTTTTGTTCATTCTGTCATTCTAAATGTTTCATGTCTGCTGCTATTGGTTCAAGATACTGATCTGGTTTTAGTGGTTCTGAAACACTACAGTTATATAAATGCTAATACAAATGTGGCAGTAATACTAACTGTTGTAGTTAATAGACTTGGAACTTCGCAGATGTTTGAGAGAAGGCTTTAGTGCGAATCCCAGCAAAGCTCACCCAACTGCAATTATGTTTGTCACTCTTCAGCTCTTGGACAGATTAAGATGCAAAATTCAATATAATTTCAAACATTATTACAAACATACTCTTCAGCCTGTAGACCACACAGTACAATTTAGACTTCCTTATGAGGCTTGTTAGAAAAGTGGGAGGGCACAGTGTCAAGGCAATTTTCCTTTAAAAAGTATATGCTTCGTACACCCTAGGAATAATGCAGTGCAGAGTGGGACTTGCGACACCTTTTTAAGAAGGTCCCAGCAAAGGTATCCCAACTCATTGTGGAAACAGAAGACATATCCTAGCACCCAGTCTGTCCAGAAACACCCATTCTGGTGCTTTTCGTAGTTGTAGGCAATATTAGCTGGTCCGCCAGTTCCAGGAGACATTATGCCTGGTCCTGTGTAAGTACACTGTGGTGTGGTAAAGTTCCTTTCCCCTTCAAGTGCACCTATGTAGAAAAAGTCCTACTTTAGTGCATGAAATGTAAATTTTCTGTGGAGAAGTTTCTGTTTTATTGATAGTTGATATATGTGCACACAGTAATGCAGTTGTGGGTAAGACCCTGTATTATTCATGATGGGGGCAGTAGAGAGAACACATGAAAAATATACATGATACTGTACATTCTGTTACTGAATTTGAAATGTTTGTTGGGTAAATGGAATGCTAAAATACAATTGTTTAAAAAATTTTCAGCTTGCTGTAGTCACTTGGTTTACACAGTGCTGGGCAGGTATACTAAAATGCACTAAAACTCCTTCAAGGCAGTTACGTATAATCACATAGGTAGCAGGGCTTTCTGTTAAGTGTTCTTTAGGTACAAATCTTCAAGGAGACTCCTCTGCAGTCAGTGTCTTTACACCAACTGATACTGACTGACATACAGAAAGATAAGCTATACCCATGATGTAGTAGTAAACATTGTATTGATCAGTTATGGGACTTTAGGGGTAGTGACAACTGAGAAGTTATTATATCAGAAAAATACAAATGGCAATGTGGAACTTTAAAAGTAGTTTTTCATATTATCAGAAACTTTAAATCACAAATAACTCAGTTTAGTGTCCAGTTATTTTTTGCAAATCTTTTTATTTTAAAACCAGTCCAGCAGTCTGGAGGAACTCCTGAATAACCCAGAATTTAGGCAACTGTGCAGATACCTCTGCTAGACAGTTTTATGTCAGTTAGTCCATACTTTATTATTTTTATTTGACTTGCTTCTTCTGCAGGTCCCAGTAAAGATTTGGGCCCCATTCTGCTAGACACTGTGGAAAAACAGTAAAAAATGGTTCTTGCCCAGAAGAGTTTGTCGTCTCATTAAGACAAGATGTAGCAAGTGGGTACATCCAAATATCCCCACAGATCATACTTCCGTTCACTCTTGCAGTTTGTGCAATGTGCTATGATTCCCTTATCTACTGTGCTATCTTCCATAGCAGCTTTTCTCTTTAAACTTACTAATGCTTGTCACATTTTATTTTTCTTGCTGCCCCCTTCCCATGGTCCTTTTCATTTTTCATATTCTTTGACATTCTGCTGAACAAGCCAATGTAGTTTGTATTGTGTCCCTAATAATGTATTCCAGCATTGCTCCTGATTTTCTGAAGTTGCACCGTGAGTTTGTAAAGCACTTTGGAAGCATAATGCCACAGATCCTCTCTGAGCAGCTGGTTTTCCTCAAACAAGCCAATGAAAAAGGCGGCCTCCAAAGGAGACGCAGACAAACAGTCAGTAGGGATGTCTACTAATGCTATTTCTCCAACTAAAATGCGGTCACTTATATTCAAACCTGAAAGAAACAAAGTGGGTGAAGTAATATCTTTTATTGGACCAACTTCTTTTGATGAAAGAGACAAGCTTTCGAGTGACACAGAGCTCTTCTTCAGGTCTGGGAATGGTAATCAGAGTGTCACATATCCTGGGGCCGACATGGCTGGAACACTTCAAACACTCAACCTTGAAGTCAGTCGCTTGAGAGACTCCTGCTATGGGAACCCATTGATGGTCCTCGTTTTTTCTCTAATCAAACTCTGGAGTGTTTGTGATCTTCCCCCTAAAAGATAAGGTTAAAAATAAGTCCTTAAATTTTCTTTATCTGAGTCAAATGAGATGTTCTCCCTTTCAGCATTTTTCTACTCTGTTTATACCCACTGTAATAGGCATTTGTCCATAGAATGAACTGGCCAAGCTGTAGAATAAGATATATTCTACCTGGTCTATGAAGAACCAGTTTCTGAATCTACTGTAAAGGATTTCTGGCAAATCTCTAGAGGTAGGGATAATATTCCCTTGGAGAATGGTATTGACTTTATTTGGTCCCTCCTTCAGAAGGAAAAAATCCCTAAGAGGTCTCTCCAGAATTAATAAATCTGCCAAGATTTTTGCATTTCCTCTGTTAATGCTTGCTAAAATACCATAGTTTACATGTAAAAATCCCTGGAGACTGTGCACAATGGCATGGAAAATCTGCTTTAAAAGGACCCATGAATCTAGTAACCTATTTTATAGTGCTCAGTGTGGTCATGCCAGAGACCCAAGTTCCATTTAAAGTTCCAGATGGCTTCTCGGTCTGCCAAAGCCTGGGAATGCTGCAAAGGCTTTGTTTATTTCTTAGAGTTTGGTAGTAGGAGTGCCTCATTCACTGAAGAGTAATTCTAGTTGCTTACCAATGAGCGTCGTAGCCATGTATTCTTTTTTTCTCCCATTGGGATCTTCATGGTTTTAACCAGGCACTTCTGTCTCCTGCCAAAGCCTATTTTACAGGATAGTAAGCACTCTGGAAATAACTTTGGTGCCTCCAAAATATTGACATTTCAGTGCAAAGAGCATTTATAAATTGGTTTATATATCTGAATGCATTTACTCTCAGCCTTTTAATCTTCAGATACTATGTCAGAATAGTCTGGGGGAGCCACAAAATCCAGTATTAGAATTACACTGGTCTATAATTTTTGAGAAGTCGTCTGCTTCAGAGATAAAATGTGCTATTTATTATGTATTTTGATGTGCTGAAGTCAAATATGACAATTAAAACAACTGATTGGCTACTGTTTCTAAGATATTTAAGTTTTTTTTTACATTTTATGTCTATGTATATTGTGTAGATGATAGAGTTTTAATCATAAATTGTAAACCTAGGTCTTTTCATGTGTTTATGGTTGCTTTACATGATAATATTTCACTTGTCCTGTTTATGTAACACTTTAAAAATCAGCAAAAGGGTTATATAAATAAAATTTATTATGAAACAAAAGGCAAAAAACTATGATGTACATAGTTTAGTCCTATTCAGTGTCTACTTGACTTGTCTCTTGTATTCATTAAATGGAGCATCTCTTGTCATTGTCCAGCAATAGTCTGCAAGCATTGATGGGCTCCATTTGCCTTGATAGCGTTTCTCCATTGTTGCAATGTCCTGGTGAAATCGCTCGCCGTGCTCGTCGCTCACTGCTCCGCAGTTCGGTGGAAAAAAATCTAGATGAGAGTGCAAAAAATGTATCTTTAGTGACATGTTGCAACCAAGGCTTTTGTATGCCTTGAGGAGGTTTTCCACCAACAACCTGTAGTTGTCTGCCTTGTTGTTTCTGAGAAAATTTATTGCCACTAACTGGAAGGCTTTCCGTGCCGTCTTTTCCTTGCCACGCAGTGCATGGTCAAATGCATCATCTCGAAGAAGTTCACGAATCTGAGGACCAACAAAGACACCTTCCTTTATCTTAGCTTCACTTAACCTTGGAAATTTTCCACGGAGGTACTTGAAAGCTGCTTGTGTTTTGTCAATGGCCTTGACAAAGTTCTTCATCAGGCCCAGCTTGATGTGTAAGGGTGGTAATAAAATCTTCCTTGATTCAACAAGTGGTGGATGCTGGGAGGATACTTTTCCTCCCAGGCTCCAATGACTGTCGGAGTGGCCAGTCTTTCTTGATGTAGTGGGAATCTCTTGCACGACTATCCCATTTGCAGAGAAAACAGCAGTACTTTGTGTATCCAGTCTACAGACCAAGCAAGAGAGCAACGACCTTCAAATGGCCACAAAGCTGCCACTGATGTTGGTCATAGTTTATGCACCTCAAAAGTTGTTTCATGTTGTCATAGGTTTCCTTCATATGGATTGCATGACCAACTGGAATTGATGGCAAAACATTGCCATTATGCAGTAAAACAGCTTTAAGACTCATCTTCGATGAATCAATGAACAGTCTCCACTCATCTGGATCGTGAACGATGTTGAGGGCTGCCATCACACCATCGATGTTGTTGCAGGCTTCAAGATCACCTTCCATGAAGAAGAATGGGACAAGATCCTGTTGACGGTCACAGAACATGGAAACCCTAACATCACCTGCCAGGAGATTCCACTGCTGTAGTCTGGAGCCCAACAGCTCTGCCTTACTCTTGGGTAGTTCCAAATCCCTGACAAGGTCATTCAGTTCACCTTGTGTTATGAGGTGTGGCTCAGAGGAGGAGGATGGGAGAAAATGTGGGTCCTGTGACATTGATGGTTCAGGATCAGAAGTTTCATCCTCTTCCTCGTCTGACTCAAGTCAGAATGATTCTGGTGCATCAGGAACCGGCAGTCCTTCTCTGTGGGGTACTGGGCGTATAGCTGATGGAATGTTTGGATAATGTACAGTCCACTTTTTCTTCTTTGATACACCTTTCCCAACTGGAGGCACCATGCAGAAGTAACAATTACTGGTATGATCTGTTGGCTCTCTCCAAATCATTGGCACTGCAAAAGGCATAGATTTCCTTTTCCTGTTCAACCACGGGCAAAGATTTGCTGCACAAGTATTGCAGCATATGTGTGGGGCCCACCTCTTGTCCTGATCTCTAATTTTGCAGCCAAAATAAAGGTGATAGGCTTTCTTAACCACAGTGGTTATACTGCGCTTTTGTGATGCAAAAGTCACTTTACCACAAACAGAGCAGAAGTTATCTGCACTGTTCACACAAGTACGAGGCATCTCTACTCACTTTGGCTAAACAGAAATGTGTCCCTTTGCAAAATCAAACACTGACAAATAAGAGAGCACGACACTGTATGATGTCTAGAGCTGATATAGGGCAATTTGTTCAGCAGAGTGATGTAAGCTTCGTTATGATTGCATCATCCATGACTTCTAGGAATAACATGATGCAATTCATATAATGTATGACGCAATACCAGCTTCAGATTGCATCATTCATTGTTTTGCCTAAAAAGCAAGTACTGTCCAAACCCATCATAGATTTATTCATAGATCCAGTCAAAGATGTATTTTAGTCATTTCTGGTTTAAATTGAGATCCCTTCCCTTTATAACTCACTTATCCTCTGCCATTCCCAAGTCAAGGGTCGTATATACTGACCCAATAGCATATCTTGAAAACTAGAGCCAATCAACAATTTTAAGCATCATTTTCGTTCTCAGTGACCCAGAATTAGTAAAGTTTGACTACATTTATTTCAGAAGCATTTTGGCTGTAGAGCAGTGTTATCAGGGTTTGCTACCTGACATTTCTAACACGTGAGACTGCAGGTCTGGAATCGCATTTACACTTGGGCACTTTACACTGGTAAATGAGAATCCGGCCCGAATACCTGTATGACAAAAATGTGATCATCTCCCCGTACTCTACTCCACACCAGGGACGTTGGGTTTGAAAGCGTTGGTGATAGAAGAAAAATGTTTGACAAGATTTCTGTAGTCTAAAAAAAGTCCCAGGGCCAAAGTTTCTCAACTATTTCTGGATGAACTTTTTCAGGTGACTCATGTCTTGTTGTATGATTTGCTCACAAAATATCTCCAGTGACTGTCCTTGAGTTAGATTAATTAGATGCTGAATGCGGATTGCCCCTTGGGGGTTGGAGCATTGCCAGCCTCTCTTTCTACAGCACAGATCACATAATTGGCACTCTAAATCTTTAAGGAGATTTCTTCTGATAATCTGCAGTAATAGTTAAATTTTAGAACTCTTAAGAGTCAGATTTCTCTCTTTGGATATTTACAGCTAACCAAATATGCAGGCCACATTGCTTTTTCACAATCACATTGCTAGTTGCGTGTTGCTTGTTTTTTTGTGTGTTTATTTCTTTAAGGCTTTTAATCATCTTTTGAAGTGAGATTTTAAATGGGAATGATTTTACCCCATGTAATGAGTGTATATTCATGTCAATGGCAGGTGTTTGTGCTTTCTAATTATTAAAGTTGCTGTTATTCTTGTATTACTTAGGTGCTTTTCAGTCAAGTAGATAGTTCACCGTGCTCTGATCTCTTCCTATTAGAGAGCTACTGTACCTTCATATATTTTTAATGAAGTTGTGCTTAACTTCTGGAACAAACACAGAAGATGTAATTTTTATTTTAGTTAGTTTTTGTCTTTTATGCTTCTGACAGAGACTATAATGTCCAAAAACGGTTTGGTGTGATTTACTAGGTAAGCTGGAGTAGATTTTTAAGGGGTTGGGGTTTTAGGTTTTATAATTTGGGAGAGTCTGCAGTGGAAACACAATCTCGCTCTCTATTTTGTGAGGGGGATAGTGTTAAGTTCTCATCTTTAAATTTTTTTAATTGAGACTAGAATCTAGGTTTCCTGACTCCCAGTCCTGTGCTTTAACAAGATCACCTTTTCCTCTCAAGAAGCTGAGAGTAAATGTGAGCTGCATCGTTTACGTGGAATACCATCTGTCAGGTGTAATAGAAATTTTTTTTTGTTTTGGGATTTTTTTCAGTTATACAGCCTGCGCCCTTCTTTAACTAGAAATGACCTCACAACAGCACATGCCATTGTGACCATAAAGTTCTGTCACAGCAAAACAGGAAATTACAGAGCTTATGAGGCAGCCCTATTGCTGGTAACTTCTTCAGTAACCTATTTGCTCATTGGTTGGAACAACTGTGATCAGATTACACCATATTGAATTCTTGACACTGGCACACCGATTTTAAGTTGGTACTGTTGGATTTGAAAACTCTAAGTGACATTAGTCCTCTCACTGTTCAAGACCACCTGCTTGTGAGCCTTTTTTTGATGGGTGCTTCTGCTCTAATACCTACCCACGTTATAGGAATCCCACCATTATGTGTCAGGTAGGCAGGGCATGGCACCTTACTATGTTGGCCCTTGTGGTATGGTAATTACTGCCCACAACAGTTCATCTCTCCACTACAAAACAACTACAAAAAACAATATCTCATGCTTTCCCCTATTTTTTATTTGATCCTTTTATTAAGCTTTTTTTTACTGCTAAGTGTGTTTTTAATGTTGCATTTTTATTTGTTGTGTTACCCAGTTTCCCAAGTTCCAAGAGGTGAAAGTTTATACATTATTATTATTATTTTATTATATAGTATTAGCCTAAGTGAAATCTGCAGAAAACTAGATGCTCTTTTCAGTCTATTTCTAGCTCATTCAAAAGAGTTCTAAAGCTTCAAAAATCTACAATCTCTAAAAAGGTAAGGAGCAGTTTATTAAAGAGGTATATGTTTAAATCTAGCAAATCTTCACCCTATGGTATTAAATCTCATTCCCCAAGATCCATTTCAACTTCTTGGGAAGAGCAGAATTGAGCATCATCTAATGAGATCTGCAGGGCAGTAACCTGAGCTTCATCTCATCCCAGCATAAAGTATTATAAAGAGGCTGTTTCTTCCTTAACTAAGGTAGTTTGGTCTTTCAGGCAGCAGTTCAGTGTTTGAAATGTTTAGCTTTCTTTAGTATATCTACTCTTGTTTTCTTTCCTTCCCTCTCTGGATGCTTTTGCTACAGCTATTGTGGGGTGTTTTAAACTGGTGAACCACATTTACAGGTAAAGAGAAAACATGTACTTTTTTAAACTTAAAATGAATTGATCTTCTTGTAACTTCAGAAATTCCTTAGCATTGTACATTTGAATAAAACTAAGGAAGTAAAGTTCTACAGGCAAGCGGTTTAGGTGTCCAAAAAGGCTTTTAGCTGAACTGTTCGTATGCACAATTTTGGTTCTTTAATTTTTTTCCGATGATTGCAAAGAGAAGTAATAGAATTACTGTGTAAAGTGTGTCAGTAGGAAGTTGACTTTTTAGCTGATCAAACTCAATTGTGCAACTTGTAAATTGCTTTCGTGCAAGTACTTACTGTATTTTCTTAATAACTTAAAAGGGTATATTTTCACTATGGATGGCTACCTACCCTCTCATTTTGTACTTGTAGATTGTGGTTGCCAAGTAAGAGACTGGTTTGATACCCCTTTGAAACTTTGGCGAGGTACTTTGAATGTTACTTATTTCCTTAGAGCCATATTATTGTGCCTGTAACAAGCCTGAGTTATCAGGCACTGCACAATGTTTCTCTGGAGACTCCTCCCCCCGCTCATCCCTTGGTTTTGGAATATTTGCACAGTTATTCCATGTCCACTACTGCAACGTTGGGGCTCCCATAGGATCTGTGCTCACAGCCTACAATATGTAGTGGGTTTGGCTCACAGATTCACTCTATTGAAGATATGTATTGTATTTTGTAAAACAAATGAAGTCTTAATGTGATCAAATTACTGCACTTTCCTGTTAAATATTTGCTGAGAAATGAGGAAAAGACATTTTTGAGTACAAATTATGGGGTGTGCAAATTAGAGACACAGATATTAGCAAGGTTTCATAAAGGGGATAATACCAAAGTCCACATGGTAAAATAATCAATTACACTGGCATAAAAACTAATAGTGAATTGAGTATAACTGACTCTCCTGAATCATAAATGCATGTGAGATAAGAGGATGAGAGAGAGAGAGTGTGTGTGTGTGTGTGTGTATGTAAATAAAAAAGTGAAATATCATTTGAATCATTGCTTAGTCATTACCTTGAAGAATAAGGGTAATCCACAAATGACCCTTGTTACCAACAGCAAAATTGTTTTACACTCTGTACTTAGCATATCTATCAAGTGGACAGAAATACTTGACAGGGACTGGGTGCCTGAACCAAGAACAGGAAGCCAGTCTCTGTCCTGTGCTCTGAGTGATCCCTATGCGTTGTGGAGATGGAAGCTGCCTGATTTCAAATGCAGAGGAGACAAGAGCCAGACAGGGGTGCTGGAACAATTTGTATAGTGGGGGTGCTGAGAGCCATTGAACCAAACTATAAACCAGGGGTCGGCAACCTACGGCACATGTGCCAAAGGCGGCGCGAGCCAATTTTTACTGGCACGCTGCTGCCAGCTGGGGTCCCGGCCACTGGCCCGGCTCAGCCCGCTGCCTGCCTGGGTGAACGGAATCCTAGGCCAGCAGGGGGCTAAGCAGGGCCGACGGCCAGGACCCTGGCTGGCAGGAGCCAGCGGCCAGAACTCCAGACCGTCAGCTGGCTGAGCCGCTCAGCCCGCCGCCGGTCTGGGGTTCCAGCTGCTGGCCCCTTGCCAGCCATGGTCTCGGCCCTGTTCAGCCTGCTGCCGGCCTGGATGGATGGAACCCTGGGCCAGCAGCAGGCTGAGTGGGGCCGGCGGCCGGGACCCCGGTTGGCAGGGGCCGGCGGACAGAACCCCAGACCAGCAGTGCGGGTGGCAGACGGAACCCCAGACCGGCAGCGTGCTCAGCCTGCTGCTGGTCTGGGGTTCCGTCCGCTGACCCCTGCCACCCGGGGTCCCTGATGCCAGTGCCGCTCAGTCCGCTGCCAGTCTGGGGTTCTGTCTGCCGACCCCTGCCACCCGGGGTCCCTGATGCCAGAGCCGTTCAGTCCGCTGCCAGTCTGGGGTTCTGTCTGCCGACCCCTGCCACCCGGGGTCCCTGATGCCAGAGCCGCTCAGTCCGCTCCCAGTCTGGGGTTCTGTTGGGGGCCCCTGTAAATGTAAAATTTATTACTGGCACGCGAAACCTTAAATTACTGAAGACTTGGCACGCCACTTCTCAAAGGTTGCCGACCCCTGCTATAAACCCTTTATATAATGGAAACCACTTCAAGCCAGGGGGTGCGGTAGCACCCCGGTTCCAGCACCTATGGAGCCAGACCTGCAAGAGGGGGAAATGGGGTGAATAGATTGGGGCAATGAGCCTTGGTTAGAGGAGACTGGGACTGTCTGGTTAAGAAAACTGGATCTGGGAAACAGAGGAGGTGGGTGTGGAGTGAGTCTGAGTCAGAGAGGCGGAAAGGGGTGCAAGGTATCTACCTGTTGTGAATACTGGGGCGGGTGGGCCTATGCCTACCCAGAAGTAAAGGCCCACCCCCTCACCCAAGGGAAGGAACCACTAAAACTCAGGCCACAACTGATGTTTTGGGGCAACAAATTTAAAAAAAAAAAAAAAACAGGAAAGGGAGTGAGGATCGAGGGTTAAAAATCAGGGAACCGGAAAGGCACAGTGAGCAAAGAACCTCAGACAGCTCCCACTGCTCTTCAAAGGCATCTAAGGAACATGTATAGGGAATGAGGCAGGGAATTGCAGGAAGAGAAAGATGGTCTCACAGTTAAGGCAGTTGAATGCCACCCTGGAGTTTTAGATTCTACACCTGGCTCTGTGATGCAGGGTAAGTCATTTAAGCTTTGCTCAGGTTGTCACTAATTGCGTATTCCTAACTTTCTGGATGCCTGACTTGAGTTTCTGGGATCTGATTTGTAGAAATACTAAGCACTCACAACTGTAACTGAAATCAGTGGGAGATACATTTTGAACATATAAATGCTATATAGTGCTCAGCAGTCTGGAAAATCAAGTCCTGCATAGCTCATATTGAGCACTTAAAATTAGTAGATACTTTTGACCTTTCTCTCTCTTTTTTTCAGTTCTCAACATATAAAATGGGGATAATAATTCCCTCTCATTTCACAGGTTTGTGAAAATTAATTCATTAATATTTATGAATCACTCAGATACTATATTGATAAAGTTAATAAATTTCCTCCTGGGTTTTTCTGTCTTGAGAGCATGGTTTGAATAGAGTGCTGTAAATAAGGCAAGGCTCACAAGGTGAAAACAAAATATCGAATAGCTGCTCATTAAGTGAGCACCATCCATCCTGTGTAGTGAATATGAAAAAAACTGTGTGTAATCATGTAATTAAAGACTGTCTCATAATGCATAGGCACAGAGGAACTGAATTAAGGTTACAAAGTCAACCTAAATTCTGGCATTTCCTAACTTTTGAGTGACTTTGCAACCTTAATAATGTGTTTTTTTTTAACTAATACATCAGAGCCAGATCATGCAGCTGTTTACTATGTGTAATGCTAACTACCAGTATAGGAAGGAGTCCCTTGATTTTAATTAAGCTCCTCAACATATAAGCACTACATCTGGGAGGGGCATGTCCTCCGATTTGCTGCCTCTCTACTGATTGGACCAGAGCACCTGGAGCTGTGTCTCTGGGCAAGTTAGGGTTATGGTGTAAAGAGGAATGGGCTGCTCATCAAATTACTACCAGCTGTGTCTACTCCAATAGCAGGCAGCTAGGAACTCTGTTTATATTTTATTTCTCTGCTCCCTTGCCAACTTTTCTGTGATGTCTTTATGCTCCCACCTCTTTTCCTTTCCTACAGAGCAGAATTTCCCACCCTCTGCCTGCTATTTTAGGCCAGCATCTACAAAATGGTAGATGGCCCAAAGCATAGCCAGTGCCAGGGACCCTTCCTCAACTCTTGTTCAGTTATTGAATGCTGCTTTGGGTCACAGAGAAGCTCCCCTGACAAAGTACTGCTTGAGTTGAGGGAAAAGGAGCAACTTGAAGCCTTCCAAGAGGGAACTAGCTCTGCAGTTGCTGAGTCTTGTGAAGAAACTGGTAGTCTGCTAAAATTTGCTGCGGAGGAGCAGGTCAGTGCGGGAGCCAGAGCTACTACAGTGGTAGAGAGCAGTGCTGAAGGAGAGAGGCAGCTGCAGTACCACCAGAAACCCAAGAAGGGAAAGAAGCGCTCCAATCCAGGTAAAACCTCCCCTTTAGGGGGAAATCCGGGAAGGCAGCTTCCCCTTTAGCATAACTAGTTGCTAATAAACTTCAACCTTCCTCCATTGCAGTTGTCCCACTAGCAGTTATCACTGCTTTCCTTCCTTTGTGGTCCTCATTTGGATAGTGGTTTGGGGAGAAATAGGCTAACTTCACCTCTAGTGCTCCACCCCTGCCAAACGCCAAACTCCAAACTAACACAAGAGTCTGGGGAAGGTCACCTCAGAGAACCATTCCACCAGCACCTATATTCTTAACAAGGTCAAAAGCTGTCTTGGGAAGTCCGAAAAGGAGTCGCATAAAAGGGCTTGAGCCCTTTCATCTGAATCCTCACAGAAGTCATCCAATAGTGATACTGATACGTCAAAATGCTATTTAAAAAAAAAAAAAACTACATGAGAGAGAGCAAGAAAGTGCTTGTCGCCTTCCTCTGATGAATGACTCTTGTGATAGAGGGGAATTGAGAATCTGAATATGATCAATGAGAAGTTTCCTCAGAGCACAGCTATTTTCCCACCGTTATTTTGAAATGACAGTAAGGAGAGTAATTCTAGTTTGGGGCCTGGTCACAGAATCCAGTTTCCCAAGTAGGAAACTTTCCATCCAGCTCAAAAACTGAAACTGGTTTTCCCATTTGCATGCATTGCAGAAGTGATCTGTTCAGAATGAAAACAACAATCAAAAGGAAAGTGCCTTAGACATGATAATGTACATTTCAGAAAAAAAGTCCAAGTGCGGGACAACCTAACACAGTTGTGGTTAATGGTCTTCAGGCAAAAGAATCAACTGTACCCACTGAAGAGGATATTTTACCCATGGCCAGGTGTGACATCATGGAGCTCGCTATGTAATAATCTAAGAGTACTCATATGTAACCTAATTATTGAGAGCGACTGTATAACTTACACTGCAGGTAGTGGAGTGTTTAATTAAACCTATAATGCTTTAATTCAGTGGGGACTGTGCAGGAGGTTGACACGAGCTCCCCAGATAAGAACGTCCTGGCACACACTTGAAAGACAATTTGGAAAGCTACTGACTTGGAGAATCCTATATCCTGTCTCCAGCAAAGATGCAAGCCTTGTTTTGTTAGGCTGGCAGCCTAGAGATCAAAAGGAAATAAAACAGTCAAAGGCTCTTGGAGGAGAAGAGAGGGCATTGTCAGTTGCCAGGGGCTGTCCATGAAGACAAGCTGACACAAAGAGAGGCTTATGGAGGAGTCTATAGGAAATTAGATCTACCAAGGCCTGCTTGTGGAATATGGTTAGACCCCTCATAAACTAGACCTGTGTACAGTTTGCTTATTGTTTTAAGATCTGTTTTCTCTTAAATGCTTTGGCTCTAAATAAATAATACTTTGCATTAAAAAGGCTGTTTGGTTACTGAATATCACTGTCAGTACTTCTGGAGGGAACAGAACTCCAAGGTCTGACTTTCAATCAGGCCTGTGTAGCTAATCATGGTTAGTACCAGGGGACTGCAGCCAGGGCCTGTACTGAAAGTGGGAGAATCATGTGATTCCATCCCAAGATAGGTGATGGCTAGTAGTCTGAGATCTGAGATGCATTACACTCAAAGAGATCAGCAGGTATCAGAGGTGCTGTTAGCCCAGGAACCGTGACACCAAGTGAATAAGAAAAGAGAATTCTCACTGCAGAGGAATTATGAAGCTGCAGATGGGTCTGTTCAGTGCTCTGCTTCAGCTACCTTTTTTGCTTGAGCTTCCCTAGCTTGGTGCAGGGAACTATGGTAACTGCATCTAGCCAAGGATAAAGAGAGACAAACCTTACTTTACAGTACTTGCATTATCTTTCATTGCAGATGCTACTGTTGATTGTCCAGTTCTCCTCCTGGTCGATATCAAGTGTAGTTATTTGGTGACCTGTGTGGCACCATATCTATAGAGTAGACCAATTAGCAAAACAGATGGCTAGAGGCTTTTGTTTTTAAATCCTTAAACACCATGATCAGAGAATTCTGAAAAGTGGAAGGAATCTCTCCCTTGCTCCTTTGAAGTAGCAAAAAAGATTTCAGAAAATTCAGTAAGGTCAACAATCTTCTATTTGCTCCTGTAGGTGTTTCAGGAACAGCAGGAGAGATGAGATACCAAACGGGAAGATATTGGAAAAGAAATTTCAGTGAAGGAAAATCCCATTGAAAACAACATGGTTATACAGGTGTCGCTGAAGGCATAATTTAGCCTGCTGAACCTTAAATTACTAGTGCTAGTGTGGAAAATGGAAACAATCCAGCTTGATTGTTAGAGCCTAGGTTGAGTTTGTGAGCCTGGAAGTTAGAAAAAATATTGTTACTTGTAGACTAAGGACATTTGGTACAGAAATAATTGAGGTGCAGTAAACTGGGAATTCCACAGTTCAGTCACTTTTTACAGTAGAACTGCATTTAAGCCATGACCTAACAAATCTCTTAAGCACAGTGACTTCAATGGGACTGTTAAAGCTATTCACTTGTCTTAGTGCTTTACTGGATCAGGGCCTTAAAACTCATTTCTCAAGGCTGTGTTTTGCTAATAACATACTATTTCACACTGCATTGCTGGTATATGACTTTAACACAACCTTATTCCTTGGCTTATTTGCTGGTGGACAGGGACTGAATGTGATTATCACCAGAGAGAATATTTAGTATCATTGGATTGGGTGATCAGAAGTAATGGTGAGGGTGAGTTGTTTTCTTGAGCCTATGTGATGTCAGCTGTTTTGTGGGTTTGTGGGTTTTTTGTTTTTGTTTTTGTTTGTTTTTGTTTTGTTTTGTTTTTAATTCTTATAAATTCACTCTGCTATGACATAGATGGTGTGGTATTTACTTCAGAATAAATCACCCGTAGATGACTTGTCTAGATCAGTGGCTCTCAACCTTTCCAGACTACTGTATCCCTTTCAGGAGTCTGATTTGTCTTGCGTACCCAACATTTCTTGCATACCTCACTTTAAAAACTACTTGCTTACAAAATCAGACATAACAACACAAAAGTGTCACAGCACACTTTTACTGAAAAATGCTTAATTTCTCATTTTTACAATATAATTATAAAATAAATCAATTGGAATATAAATATTGTACTTACATTTCAGTGTATAGTATATAGAGCAGTATAAACAAGTCATTGTATAAAACTTTTTAGTTTAAACTGACTTTGCTAGTGCTTTTTATGTAGCCTGTTGTAAAACTAGACAAATACCTCTGAGAGTTGATGTACCCCCTGGAAGACCTCTGCATATAACCCAGACCTGGTTGAGAACCACTGGTCTAGCTATCATTTAAAGAAATAAACATCTGTCCTATCCTAACCTCGTAACAACAAGCTTATTGGATTGGAAAAAAATAATGTAGGTTTTACAAATCCTCCACTGATTCTTTTTATGCTTTTGTATAAAGTATGTGCTTTTATACAGCTTAGTTATTTATATTGTTCTTTCTAGCTTAATTCTTTAAGTATTATAGCGGTTTTGAATAACGTTTTACAGGTAAATATTGGAGTATTTAATGATAATAAATAAAATACAAATGAAAACTTACTTGATCCAGTGTCTGGACCTGATCTAGTGTTCATTAAAATCAAGATCCATTGAAAAACTATGCCCACAACCATCAGACCTAAATTTGTCATTTGGTTCAAGAGTTAAAAATAGTATGTACTTCCTGCTGAATATTTTTTTTAATTCTCCTTTTTACTAGTTAGCCTTCAAGACAGTAAACAAATGTGAGTAGTAGCTATGTGTGTAAACTGTTCATTTGCAACTTTTTGATCATTATTGCAGTTTCAGATTTATTGATTTATAACATGGCAAGTACATTCATGCTTTGGAAGAGTGAAGTGTTGTATACCAACGAGGGAAGGGAGAGGATGCATAACTTGAGACAGCTCAATAAAGAGGAATTCAAAATTGTGAATGCAACTTGGAATTAAATTACCAGCCTGACATGAAACAAGAACATTTAACAGGAGTATATTGTCTTGAATCCCCAGGCAGTGGGTCTTTAATTCAGGAAACAATTTTAGGGCCATATTGTGAATCCCCAAATCATTGGTGAGCAAGTTACTCACATAAGTAGTTTTATTAACTTCAAAGAAAATACTCATGAGCAACCATTCACCTATGTGAGTAAGTGGTTAACAAACTTGCCCTTAAGATTTACTATATTGCCAGTATTGAAAATCTTTGCAATACTTGAAAATGAAATATGCAACCTGAGAAAAATATGAGGAGGTAAGTAGTGTTTGTCTCATGTTATTCACATAATACTGCACATAAATTTCATAAGGACTCATGCTCCAGGTAAAGAGCATACAGGTTCTTTTTCTCTTAGTGTGTCCTAGGTTTTAATGTACATTTTCTCTTCTGAGCCTTTTTTGATACAAGGTAAGGATCAAAAATAAAGTAGACCATGCAGAGCCATTGTAGTATAACCAGCATGTACTTGACTGGCTCAGTATGCCAGTCAAGTACAAATCTCTTTCAGAAATATGTGGCTGCTGAAGCAGTTTCCAAACAGTCTGTCTGAGGGAACCAATCTGTCATCTGAATCTGTAGGCTGTTGACAAGGGTGGTGTGAGATGAGGTTGTGGGTATGTTATTTCAGTCTGCAAGAACATCTAACTAAAAGTTTATTCCTACGTCTAGAAAAATATTTTCTGTTTTGATAAGGCTAGGAACATAGAAAGGACTTCATAACTCAGATGCTGATCTTCCTGCGGGAAGGGCTGGTTAAGTATACCTCCATATTATTTAGGTCCACAATACCTCACTTTCCCCTTGACTCCATTAATAGGAACCCAGTGAAGACCCATCTCTTCAATAGTACATTGCTTAGAGAAGTGACATTATCTTGCTAGGTCTATTGTACTGTTCAGAGTTAATGTAATGCTCCTCTTTTTCAAACTTGTCTATGTCACTGAGCCCTGGTCTATACTACAAACTTAAGTCAGTATAACTATGTCACTCAGGGGTGTAGAAAATCCACATCCCAAGTGATGCAATTATATGGATCTAACTCCTGGTGTAGACAGCACTATGTTGGTGGGAGGGCTTCTCCCATTGACATCGCTCCTGTCTCTTGGGGAGGTGGAGTACCTACGCCAATGAGAGAAGCTCTCACATCAGCATAGGTGGCAGCACTGTAAGGCTATGTCTACTAGCACTTTTGGCAGTAAAACTTTTGTCGGTCAGGGGTGTGAAAAAACCACACCCCTGACCGACATACTTCACATCAATAGATGCGCCGGTGTGGACAGCACTACATTAGTGGAAGACGCTCTCCTGCCAACATAGCTACAGCCGCTTGTTGGGGGTGGTTTAATTATGCTGATGGGAGAGCTCTCTCCCGTCGGCATAGAGCAGCTACACGGGAGATCTTACAGTGATGCAGCTGCAGCTGTACAGCTCTGCTGCTGTAAGGTCTCTAGAGTAGACATGGCCTAAGTGTAGAAAAGCCCTTTGATTCTTAACTGTCAAGATCATTTTCTTGATTGCTATTTTGTCAGCTCACAGTGTCAGTTAAACCGTTGACACATAACCTCCTTTCTTGATTTTTTTTCCAGAATAAGGTTTGGTATACACAGTTCATTTCTATCTGTTTGAACCAGGAAATATTTTTTTGTCCCAATCCATTTTCAAATAAGTACTATGTCTGGCATTAGGCGAGCAATGAAATAAAATCTAGTTAGGGTCCTTTATCATCTGTTCATCCTCTTAAGTATCATGGAGGATGCCAAGCATCTAAAGCTATAGTTGCGTAGGGCTCAAACTTGCACCATTTGTAGTCAGTGGCAAAACTTTCGTTGACTTCAGTGGTTCAGGATCAAGCATTTAGTAAGTATTGCATTTCTGAATCTCATTCGCAAAGGGTGTCTCCTGCTCTTTGAATGTTAATAGTAATACTTAACCTATTTGTCTGTTTGAATTACTGTACCTCAGCTGCAGAAATAAGACTTTTACCTGAAAATGCTTTTTTGTAATATAATCCATATAGAGTGGTTGTCAGATTTTTCTCACTCAGTGAAAATTTTATCCAAAGGTGGTATTTTAGCTGCTTATGTTAATATTCACTAACAGCTATGTGACATTTTAATCAAGGCAGTCCTTCATTTGTTCAGGTGGGGTGCAGGGAACAGGAAAAAGAGAAAATGGAATATGTTGTCTTGTTGCTTCACAAGTTCTAACTTGTAATTCTTATTTACTCACTCCCCTTTGCATCCTTTAAATATTGTGCCTGACACCTTTATATTTGTTAAACACCAGTGTGCCATAAATGGTAAAGAAGAAAGCTATTTCTTAAAAAAATAACTGAAATGGAAAATCTTGCCAAATTACCTCTGTTCTCATGTAAATGTTGTTGTCATTGATACATTCTGAGTAAATACATTTCAAACATATTCTCCTGTTCACTTCCTAAACAAATTTTGAGTTTTGCTAAAGCCTTTATAAACTGATTTTAAAATACTTTTCTATGACATTTATTAATATAATAAATTAATACCTCGTCTTCAAAATCCATTCCCTGCTTTCTAATATTGTTGGTGAGTTCTCTTTACTCACATGGTGTGGCGTAGTACTCTTTGAAGTAAGTTTCTACAATACCACTAAATTTGAGTGATTTTATTTTCTTACCTACCAGCACAGAAATCCTGTAGCATACAGTTGTGTGGGATGGTATGGGATTATAGTCTTATTTACTTGGTCAGCCAATATAAAATATTAGCTTCTTTCCCCCACCCCTTCACTTGAACATGTATTCACATATACATACATACCTATATTCCTTTTCTGTTTCATGTATGTGATTTAATATAGTTGTCATTTTCTATAATTTCCAAATTATATCCAAGTGCAAATAGATGATAAACCACCTTTTCTAATTTTAATAAGAAGCTCCAAAGATATAAAGGGATTAAGTGTTCCATAATTTCTCTTACATTTATGGAGTCCCATTTTACTGGAGTTCAGAAATATTGTCAAAGAAGGCATATAACACCAGAATCGATGTGACTTTAACACCCAGTTTCTTTTCAGATACCTTTAGTTTATCATGAATTTGCATAATAAGAGTTTCCTGAAGGGAAAAATTCAGCATGTTGATTACAATGAGAAAATGAGCCCAAATACTCACTGCAATTTTGCTGATCAGTTCTCTGGAGTCCTCTGTAAAAGTTAACATTGATGTGTCTAAGGTTAAAATACCATGTTAACACATTTTTTGTGCATGTAATTATTGTATTACTACACAGGGCAGTAAGTTTCAGTCTTTTAACCCATTAAGTGAATGCCAGAACTAAGATGAATGATAGGCTAGAGACTTCAGGGATTGTTATTACGCGGGATTTGGCTTTTGAAATACAGAGTGAAGATATTTGAACACTTGAATTGAGAGATTATACCTTCAATTGCCAATTCTCTCAGATTTATTGTGTTCCATATATGTGGGATGATCATCCAAGCAAAAAACAAATTTTCTCCAAATCTCTTCAGAGTGAAGAAAATCAAGAGCAAGCAAGGGAGTTCAAGAAAGAATGTAGAAAGGAAAAGGATCATTTTGAGCATTGAATTGCCAGCTGTGATTGAGAGATGGCTGTTTGGATTTGTCAGTCACACTTAAGCAAATATGTGATTCCAATCTCCTAGGTTCAGAACTAGCAAGGTTTATTAGGCAGGCTTTAAATTAGGTAGGAAGATATATAGGGAGGTCTCTCATAACTTAAATATCTGGCATGAGGTACCAATTTTTTTAATTCAGTGGTATGTCTAAGGGAGGATTATGTACTTGAAAGTTGCTCCGCATGTTTACTTGCTGCCAGATAGGTGAAATTCATACAACAGTATAACAACTTGGAAGAGAACAGAGCAGAGACCTTTTTTGGTGTCCCTAATTAACTCTTCTGGCCAATCACTAATCTTGGAGAGGGAAGGGGCTTGAGACCCTACCCTTGGAGACATTGTCTTTACTAGAAAAAGGTGTATTTTTAATTTTTTGTACGGTCAAGGTAAACCCTAGGGTCTCTGTTACAAATACAACTGACTTGCTCACACTAGAATTTTAACATGTATACCAATACACCTTTTCCCCTAGTATAGACTCATAGACTTTAAGGCCAGAAGGGACGATTATGATCTTCTAGTCTGACCTCCTGCATAACGCAGGCCACAGAATCTCACCCACCCACTCCTGTAACAAACTCCTGACCTATGTTTGAGCTATTGAAGTCCTCAACTTGTGGTTTAAAGACTTCAAGGTGCAGAGAATCCTCCAGCAAGCGACCCATGCCCCACACTGCAGAGGAAGGCGAAAAACCTCCAGGGTCTCTGCCAATCTGCCCTGGAGGAAAATTCCTTCCCGAACCCAAATATGGCGATCAGCTAAACCCTGAACATGTGGGCAAGACTCGCCAGCCAGACACCCAGGAAAGAATTCTCTGTAGTAACTCAGATCCCACCCTAGCTAATATCCCACCACAGGCCATTGGGCATATTTACCGCTAATAGTCAAAGATCAATTAATTGCCAAAATTAGGCTATACCATCATACCATCCCTTCCATAAACTTATCAGTCTTGGTCTTGAAGCCAGATATGTCTTTTGCCTCTACTGCTCCCCTTGGAAGGCTATTCCAGAACTTCACTCTTCTGGTGGTTAGAAACCTTCATTTAATTTCAAGTCTAAACTTCCTGATGGCCAGTTTATATCCATTTGTTCTTGTGTCCACATTGGTACTGGGCTTAAATAATTCCTCTCCCTCCCTGGTATTTATCCCTCTGATATATTTATAGAGAGCAATCATATCTCCCCTCAGCCTTCTTTTGAGCCTCCTTGAGTCTCCTTTCATAAGACAGGTTTTCCATTCCTTGGATCATCCTAGTATCCCTTCTCTGTACCTGATCCAGTTTGAATTCATCCTTCTTAAACATGGGAGACCAGAACTGCACACAATATTCCAGATGAGGTCTCACCAATGCCTTGTAGAATGGTACTAACACCTCCTTATCTCTACTGGAATTACCTCTCCTGATGCATCCCAAAACCGCATTAGCTTTCTTCACAGCCATATCACATTGGCGGCTCATAGTCATCCTGCGATCAACCAATGCTCCGAGGTCCTTCTCCTCCTCAAAAATTCTTATTAATCCCTAAATGCATGACCTTGCACTTTTTACTATTAAATTTCATCCTGTTACTATTACTCCAGTTTACAAGGTCATCCAGATCTTCCTGTAGGATATCCCGGTCCATCTCTGTATTGGCAATACCTCCCAGCTCCGTGTCATCCACAAACTTTATTAGCACATTCCCACTTTTTGTGCCGAGGTCAGTAATAAAAAATTAAATAAGATTGGTCCTAGAACCGATCCCTGAGGAACTCCACTAGTAACCTCCTTCCAGCCTGACAGTTGACCTTTCAGTACGACCCATTGTAGTCTCCCCTTTAACCAGTTCCTTATCCACCTTTCAATTTTCATATTGATCCCCATCTTTTCCAATTTAGCTAATAATTCCCCATGTGGAACCGTATCAAATGCCTTACTGAAATCGAGGTAAATTATATCCACTGCATTTCCTTTGTCTAAAAAAATCTGTTACCTTCTCAAAGAAGGAGATCAGATTGGTTTGGTACGAGCTACCTTTTTGTAAAACATTTGTAAAAAATGTTGTATTTTGTCCCAATTACCATTGACCTCAATGTCCTTAACTACTTTCTCCTTCAAATTTTTTTCCAAGATCTTGCATACTACAGATGTCAAACTAACAAGTCTGTACTTACCCAGATCACCTTTTTATTCCCTCTTTCTTAAAAATAGGGACTATGTTAGCAATTCTCCAGTCATACGGTACAACCCCTGAGTTTACAGATTAATTAAAAATTCTTGCTAATGGGCTTGAAATTTCATGTGCCAATTCCTTTAATATTCTTGGATGAAGGTTATCTGGGCCCCCCGATTTAGTCCCATTAACCTGTTCGAGTTTGGCTTCTACCTCGGATGTGGTAATATCTACCTCCATATCCTCATTCCTATTTGTCATCCTACCATTATCCCTAAACTCCTCATTAGCCTCATTAAAGACTGAGGCAAAGTATTTGTTTAGATATTGGGCCATACCTAGATTATCCCTAACCTCCACTCCATTCTCAGTGTTTAGCAGTCCCACTTCTTCTTTCTTTGTTTTCTTCTTATTAAAATGGCTATAGAACCTTTTACTGTTGGTTTTAATTCCCTTTGCAAGGTCCAATTCTACATGGCTTTTGGCCTTTCTCACTTTATCCCTACATGTTCTGACCTCAATAAGGTAGCTTTCCTTGCTGATGCCTCCCATCTTCCACTCCTTGTAGGTTTTCTGCTTTTTCTTAATCACCTCTCTGAGATGCTTGCTCATCCAGCTTGGTCTACAACTCCTGCCTATGAGTTTTTCACCCTTTCTTGAGATGCAGGCTTCTGATAGTTTCTGCAACTTTGACTTGAAGTAATTCCAGGCCTCCTCCGCCTTTAGAGCCACAAGTTCTTCAGTCCAATCCACTTCCCTAACTAATTTCCTTTAATTTTTAAAGTTAGCCCTTTTTAAATCAAAAACCCTTGTCACAGATCTATTTTTGTTCATCCTTCCATTTAGTTTGAACTGAATTAACTCATGATCGCTCAAGGTTGTCCCCTACAACCATTTCTTCTATGAGGTCCTCACTACTCACCAAAACCAGATCTAAAATGGCATCCCCTCTTGTTGGTTCAGCAACTACTTGGTGAAGGAATCCATCAGCTATCGCATCCAGGAAACGCTGAGCCCTATTAGTACTACTAGCACTTGTCCTCCAGTCTATATCTGGGAAGTTAGTCTCCCAGGATCACACAATTCCCTTAGTATTTACTTCATTAAAAACATTAAAAAGGTCTCTATCCATATCTAAATCGGATCCTGGCAGTCTATAGCACACCCAAAGCACTATCCCAGAGGAGGGCTCCAGTAGCTTTCTTCCCCAATGTGATTTTTGCCCAGACAGACTCTGTCTTATCCATTCCATCGCTTCTTATTTCTTTACAGTCTGCCTCATCATAGTTCAGAAATGGAAAAACAAAAGGCTTTTTCCCCCTCCTGTATCATAATTTGTATTAAATTCCAGCATAGCTCAGAGTGAACCACATGTGCAACAGTTTCCATTTTGCAGCAGGATCAAAATAAAACTTTAGGATAGTCCAAATAACTTCAGTAGGCTCTAGCAACAGGCAAATGGATTGTGTCTCAAAGATTCACTAATAGATCTCAGTTGTGTGGCTTTTTCTCACAAGGAGAAAACTGTTTCACTACTCAGTAGTTTTCAAAATTCAGATTTCCTAGATGTCTACAATGGATTAGGGTCTGTAGTTTGCTGGGCTCCAACTACAACGGTTTCTCCTTTCATTTGCCTCCCCATTTCCCATCCCCCCATCCTTTCTGGAATACATAAAGAACAGGCTTTGGTCCTGCTTATTAGGACTTTACTGACCATGTTCTGTTCTCATGAGTTGGGCGTGGTTGTCCAACATCAATAACTCTCTCTTGAAACATAGTGACTGATTCAACAGAAGTTACTGTTTTCTCTTTATCTCTTTAATGGCATAGTCAGCCATTACCTCCCACCCCCCAGCAGTGCTAAATGATGTTCCAGTTTATCACAAGACCTAGCCCCTTAAGTTCAAGTCTAGCAGCAGCCCACCCTCTTCTAATCATATTTCTCACTTCTTTGTAATCTGTAGCTCATGATCACCTACTTCTAAAGCAACATGGTAACCCCAGCAACCGTGATGTGTCTATTTCTCAACTCTGTCCATTTCCCTAAGGTTTGATGAGCAGAGACTGTTTTGTTTAACTGTAGACTATTACTTTTAACAGTCTGGATGAGGTGGTTCACATATCAGTTCTGGGCTTCCCTGCTTAGATCACAGAACTCCACCTAAAGCGTATGAGCTTCTTTTTCAGACATAAGCCTTCCATATCTTAAAAATACATTTTTAAATCTCGGAAAATGGTCCGGACAATGTTTTTATCTAAAACATTCTAATCTGTGGAACAAGTCTGATAACGTTTTTGTTTAACAGTCTCATGAAAAAGTATGGTACACTCAAAGTCCACTTTTGCCTGAGGAATGAAATGCTTCCATTTCCCAGGCAGTCATAGAATCTTCTTTGGGATTTTGGGGAGCATTTTGCTTATATATAAATATATGAGAGATATTTTGCATGGAGAAGCATCATCTCTCTAAAAAAGAAACCTTTTACAAAGCTGCTAACTGGTCATCAATAAAACCTTTAAGCATTACAGAAATGTGGTGTTATCCTCTTTGGATGCAATTGTCAGGCAACAAATCTGAACAGATCAGACTGTTCTCAGAGTTTCAGGATGCAGAGGTATATTATTAAAAATGGTATATTATCTGTGTGTGTGTGTATGGAGAGAGTGAGTGAGTGTAAAAATTATTCCTTGTGGGAAGCTGTTATTTTTCAGTACGTAGCTAATGAACAGTATTAACGGCACTTTTAAATCTCAGATTAATTCTGGCTGTGAGGAATTTTCAATGATAGTTTGTCTGACTCCTGCTCACATATATTTGTAGTGACTTTTTGCGTTTGATCATTCTTATTACCCACTTCTTGCGACTTTTCATAAATTATTACTTCTGTTTAGAACGATGGTTCCAATGCAGGAAGAAGGCAAAATCATTTTTTTCCCTTTAAATTTGTTTCCTCAACTATGGATCAGAATGTTAAATGGGGGCAAAAAGACATGACATCAGTACAATGGGCATGTTTTTCTTCCTTTTAAATTGTAATAATTGTTCTAATTTTGTGTTGCAACAGAAGAGACCAAATTTACAAGCAATCCCTCCACCCCCAAATTTCCCTTTCCTTAAACTATATTACTGCTTTAGGGCCAGGTTGTATCACAGCTTGTACAGCCCCCTTTTATTCCCTTGCACCGGTTACCTAGATTGCAGGCGGCAGCTCATCGAGAAGAGCAGCCTCTGTAAGGCTAGTGTTGCCCCTTCCGCCCAAGTGGGCAGGACTGTGGAGAATTGAAGGAACCTTGTCTGAATCCACAAACATGCCGGCTAGTATAACAATGCCAGCATGCTGATGGAAGTACGCTGCCGTGAGTGTAGAACTGGTGAAGGGTACTTCCCCCTTGCTGTGAGGGGAAACTCAGAAAACAGATTGCAGCTCTGAGTCACAATCTGTGCTGGTCTGCTCCAGGGTCCTCGTAGCAATTTGCTGCTCCTTGCTTGGGGCTCATGGCAAAGCAATCTCTTAACTAGGAAAAAAAGATTTCTATATCAAACAAATTAAATGTCATATGAATTGGAGAGCGAGAGAGGGAAATTCAACAACTATGTTTTGTTGATTGTAATGATTTAAAACAATACATTGTGATTTCAAAGCAGTTCGTATGTTTTCAATACAGTTTAACTGAGCTGTGGGAAAGTAAGTTTGATAATGCTGTGTTTTTTGTGAGTTATTCAGTCATATAGTGAAATTTGTCTTTGTACGTTGTGCAGTTGAGCAGCAATAGACATTTTATGTATTCACAAGAACTTCTATGTAATTACATGCACAAAGAGTGTATTTTATGTGGAAAGTCTCTCTTTATGTTCTCTTGCTATTTTCTGTAAACTGAAGTCTTTGCTGCAGAATTGTTTGGTGATTTTGTAGAGACGCAAGAACATTCCCTGAATGTGAATCGGAAAGCTGTGATGCCGAGTTTGGTAAAGCTCTGTAGAATCAAACTTTCAATAAAAGTGAATGTTACTAATCTTGTAAATGTCATTGAACCATACAGTATTTTTGAAATGGTAATTATGCTCCTGTGTAGCATTACTACATCTCTAGTTACTCTACATACTTCGCTGTGTTCATTCTTAAAAAAAACAACATGCACACATTCCCCCATTGAGAATATCTGAGATTCTCTAAATGAAAAAAAATTGCTGTGTGATAGCTGCTTTGAAGTTTTTATGCTGTCATCAGTAGGCTACAAATAGTAAATTGAGTTGACAGTGTCCATAATGTGAGATTTTCATACTCCGTAAAGTCCCTTATTAAATGTGCATTTTTTAATAATATAAATTGAAGGGTTATCTGTCCTCATTGCCTTTACCTTTCTCAACCTGGAATTTTGAATGTAGTTATCTTCAGCTTTCCTGTGTTTTTAAAAAACTAAATGATGGTAATGCTTAGATTAATTTTATATTACCATATATTAATTATGGTTTTCTAGACTTTATGTTCAGTGAGTTCCTTAAGTTAATTAAAATCGATAAAAGCAAGGAAATTTAGAGGGCTGAATTTGACTTTTTAGTAGATGAAGTAATACTGTAGAACAGCAGAACTAATCCAGTGGCTTTCAAGGCTTCACATGCAGCTATGAATCTACAAGTCTGATGCCCGTGACCCAGAGCAGCACTATGAAAATTCAGGCCTACCTCCCAACTTAGTCATGTTTCTAATGTGTGGGCTGGTCTGTACACTGTGTTAACATTTGCTCCAAGTGTAATTGGTTGGGATCGAGGCTACTGGAACAAAAGGTAGGGAAGCAGGTTGGCTCAACCAAGTGAAGTCAACAGACCAAAGTATTAGACTTGTCATTTCTGGTTGGATAGTCCCACTTTTATCCTAGTGTCTTGCTCTAGTGGTGCTCATGAAGGGGAATCCACCAAATGCTATTGATTTGTATGTGTGGAACCATGAATGTAGGAATACAAAAACAGCTCAGAGGGGAAAAGGAATGGATTCAGGTCTTATTTTGCAGAGGTCCCTGCAAATCTAGTTGTGTGTATGCACAATCCCCAGCCTGCATGTGTTTTATGGGCTATTGCATACTGAAGTCAGGCACTTTCTAAAGTACTCAGGCTCTTTTGCAAAATCTGTCCTCTTTGTCAAAAGTTGTATGTTACTTGTAATCAGGTTTACCAGCATGAGCAGTAGGCTCAATGATGTGTGTTTAATTTATTAAAACTTTACATTATCAAATATATTTCATATTTTATTCAAATTAATATTCTAGCCATATAATTTCAGATTTCTATGCTGAGCAAAATAGGGGCAGTTTTTCGATTGAAGACATTTAAAAACAAAAACTGAACTATATCAGAGATAAGTGTGGAATATTTAATATAAATTCATGAGTGGCGTGGAGAAAGTGAATAAGGAAAAGTTATTTACTTGTTCCCATAATATAAGAAGTAGGAGCCACCAAATGAAATTAATGAGCAGTGGGTTTAAAACAAATAAAAGGAAGTTCTTCTTCACGCAGCGCACAGTCAACCTGTGGAACTGCTTGCCTGAGGAGGTTGTGAAGGCTAGGACTATAACAGAGTTTCAAAGAGAACTAGATAAATTCATGGAGGTTAAGTTCATTAATGGCTATTAGCCAGGATGGGTAAGGAATGGTGTCCCTAGCCTCTGTTTGTCAGAGGATGGAGATAGATGGCAGGAGAGATTTCACTCCCTCTGGGGCACCTGCCATTGGCCACTGTCGGCAGACAGGATACTGGGCTGGATGGACCTTTGGTCTGACCCGGTACGGACATTCTTATGTTCTTAATATAGAAAACTCTGATTTAATACACATATGTAATGGTATAAAATTACACAAATACTGAGGAAAATGAACTGTTGGAAAAGGATGAAAATTCTCCACTCCAGCCAAGATGGCTGTCTTGGATATTGCTCTTGACTGCTTTTCTGCACCCAGTAGGTCTTAATATTAATAGAGCTCTATTAAACATGACTTTATGAAAGCAGTTTTGAAAACAAATAAACTGCAGTTTTTAGGGTACTTTCTCCACTCTGTCTGAAATTATATCTGTGCTAATCAGAGTTATATTACAGAAGATACCATTCAAGCTTGTTTGTCAGCAGCTTGAATTATTTTACTTATAACCAAAGATGGACAAGTTTTTTCCAGGCAGGATATCATGTTTGTGTGCTTCTAGTCGTACTATAAATAAGCCATTTTGCCATATTGCAGCATTGTAGTGTGTGTGTGTGTGTATGAGAACTAGATACACTAGACACACACACACTATATTTTTTATTCAGTGTATATCCCTTTTGGTTTCTTAAGGCTTGTCATTTTTTCTTTATTTTTTTAATCCACATATGTAACTTTTGTATTCCATTTCAATCTTATTTTCTGTCTCAATCTTCTTTCACTTATCTCTTATTTTGTTTCATAGGAAAAAAAAATGTGTTTTAGCATCTGTAACTATGTATATTTCAAAGTTTTTGCATTTCTAACACTCCTCTTTATCTGTTTTAGCATCTCCCTGTATTCTTCCCAGTGTTCTTTACTACTTATTTTCTTGTAAGTATGGCATATTCTATTTTCCCCCTCAGTTTCTTACTGACCTGTTTAACGATGTGGAGTTCATTAAAGCTGCATCTGACTTCTGAAGAATATATTGTAATTACCATCTACATTTAGTCAGACCTTTTTCCCCCTATAACTGGAGTACCTGATATTTGTCTAAAACCATTTTGTGTAATATCCTTTCACATCTTCAGTTATCTAAAATTGCACAGTTTTCTTCTGATAGTAATTAAATTTGATTTCCACATCACATTTAATCATATTGTGGTCTCTTGACAGTATTGTCCTATTTCTGGTTTATTTATTCTGCTCTCTTCAGTGTTTGGAAACTGATCTAGACAGGTTGATCCTTGACAAGTTTCAGGAAGCAATCATTTAATTCATCCATCATTGCCTCATCCATACTACATTTTGAAATGGATCCCAAATGAAAATTGGACTAACAATTATGCATATACTCAGTCTTGTTATATGTGCATGTACAACTTTTATCCTATTAAATAGCAATTCTTATATCTCACTTTTAGATAGGGCCCTTTCAGTGTTTTGGTTTCTTGGCTAAGCTCAATTTAACTGTTTCTCAGGAAGGGACTATCCTCAGAAACCATGTACTGAATGTGCAGCTACACAGTGCCTGTGGGCTTTGCTGGTCCTGTTCTGTGAATAACCTCCCCCTTCCCACCTCCACACAGACCTTTATGAACTCAATTGATCGGCTGTCATGATTCCCCTACTATCGCAAATAATCAGATTAGGGATCCAATCCCTCCTTTGCCTCCCAGTGACAGGATCTCCAAGACTACCTCTGTACCCAGCTGCCAAAACTCTTTCTGGTTTCCCAATGACAGTTGCACCAATACCACTCCCACTTTGAAAAAATTGCTCCTGCTCCTTCGCCCAAAGAGTCATATTAACTTTACCCTCCCACCCCCAACTAAAAACATTCTATACAAGTTACAGAAGTCTGTCTCTTTGAGGCTGCTGTTCACCTACTTTGTTCCACAGAACCTCAGGGAGTTTATATATAGTGCTCGTCTTGTAGTAGCTAAGCCCTGTCTCAGGGTTTAAAACCTATCACCATAGGCTCCTAAGCCCTGTTTTAGGAGTTAACTTTTGTTTTTCTTGGTTTTCATTCTTTCTGGAATTTGCCCTAACCCCTGCTTTTCTCTACCATCTATTTTTCCCCAATTTCTTGTTTACCAATGAGTATCTCTGCAAGGTTATGTTCTTAATATTGTACTATTTAGCCACTACAATTTTATATTTAGTTCATTATTATTGTGTAAATACAGTACATTCCCTTTAAATATCATGGGGCGGGCCGGGGGGGGTAGTTCATGTGTCATCTCCTTGCTGTTTCTTCAACTATAAATACATATTGGCTAGTGATACAGTCTTAGTATTTCCAGTAGATACATATTTAATTTAGATGCATACAGTTTCTTACTCCAGGAGACTATTCCAGTAGTCCACAAAACCAACAGCTGCTTCTGGAGAAGAGTAGTGTATTGGACTAGGAACCAGGCCATCCACAGGTCTAATCCTGGCTTTGATATTGACTTGATCTTTGAACATGGGCAATTTTATACTATAGAATTTCTGGGGAGGGGGCATCACATTTGTTAACATAGTAGGGTCCTACCGACGGTTACCATATTTGAACATTGAAAAAAGAGGACACTCCACGGGGGCCCCAAGAGGAGAGAGTGGCAGTGGGTAGGGTTATCATACGTCCGTATTTTCTGGACGTTTTTATATATTTTAAAAATCCTCCCGGACGGCGATTAACAACTAAAAAGCCGGACATGTCAGGAAAATACGGACACAAATCCTAGTCCTACCAGTGTGAGATCAATCCCACTAGATCTGTATATGTATCTCCTTGTTTCTGTGAAGAAAGGGGGTTTTAGCCATTACTGCAGTATCTATGCAGTGTCAGGGTAGATATGCTAAATACATTTCTCTACTCCAGTCCCTCCACTGCTGGGCACCAAGCAGGAAGTGGCTAATAAGAAAGTATACCCTTAAGTTGTACAATGTTTTTTCTGAAGAGATTTCCCTCGCAGCTGTAGAACTGACATGGACTTGCATACCTTTGATGGATGAGGGTCAGGGTAGTAGCCGGCCCTTGCAGCATGGATCCATTGATGGTATGGTGGCCATAGGACCCAGTGTAGAAGCTCTTGTCATCCATGCAGATAGCCCAGGTTATGGGGGCTGATCCTCCTTGCTCTTTACATGGTAATAGGGATTAATTTTTGCTCTTGCTCCCAAAGGAGTGATGTGGGGGGGAAATCAATGACTTGAAGCTCCTGGAGTTTTCCTTCCCCCCTGGTTCTCTTGTACTGATTTCCATTTGGAGTGGGGAGTGAGGTAGCCCTATGTTATAATCTCTGAATCTGGAATTAATAGAACTGGTGATGTGAGGGCTATTTAATTAATGTTTGGAAAAATACTTTGAAGATATAAAGTGTTTCAAGTATTAGGTATTATCATTATCGTTCAATTAGTCATTCATTTACAGTATGTGTTTTTAACCCCCATTTGGCTTGCTTTCCTTCTTCACAACTATGACATTCTGGGGTGCAACCCAGACCAGTAAGGGGCTGTTAGTACCTGCCCTGCAACCTGGGGTGCCTCACAATGCTTTGTTGCTGTAACTTTCAACAAACAGCCAAAGAGCATTCATACCCTGAATGTCTGTGTATAGCCACAGCATTGGGCCAGCAACTCTGACCCCAGCAGCCTGTCAGCATACAATGGCCAGACTTTGGCTTACAGCAGCCTTGGTTACTATTTTCAGGGTGCCTAACACACTCCCAATGTGTTTCCGCCTCAAAACTATGTGTTTCTGCACTATCCAGCCCTCTCCTGAGCAGTCCAGATATATTAGGTTTGTTTCCTCTATAAGGGAATCGATGTACAGCAGTTTGCTATCCTAAATGGAGTTACCCACGCAGTTCAAAACACTGGATTAGTTATGATTAAAAAATGAAACAAGCTTAATTAACTACAAAGAGAGAGATTTTAAATGAGTACAGGTATAAGGCATTAAAGTCAAAAATGGTTACAAGAGAAATAAAGATAAAACGCTTTCTAAACTTAACAAACAAGACTTGGGTCAAGGTGAAATTCTTACCCCAGGTCCCCAGTAACGTTGCGGACCAAGTTTCAAGTCAGGATCTTCTCCCAAAATCCATAGGCTGTTTCTTGTATCTTTAGATGGAAAAGAGAGAGATGGGTAGGGAGAGCCCTTGTGGTGTTTTTACCCCTCACCTTTATAGTCCATTCCCTCTTTGAGATGCATTTTCCTGAAGATTACCCCTCATCAAAGTTTATTCAAACAATAAAGGAGACATGGTGTCTGAGGGTGAAAGAGGTTGCATGCTGTTTCTTCTCACCTCTGTTTGCTGAAATGCAGATTTTCCTTGTCTCCTTTCTTCCCCCTCTTTCTGCCTGAGGACCCTATTTACAACTTATATGTAAATTGAGGTAAACACCCATTCCTTTGTTTAAGACCTGCTTGGTCGGTTCTGCCTAATCAGGGCTATGTGGATTTGAACATACGCTACAATTATCATTGATGTGGCATTCATAACTTTACATAGAATGTTGCTACACACATTTCATCATGATATTATGACCCAAGAGTTATTAGTTTTCAGATGGTGCCTCAGAAGGCATATTTTGTACAAAGTGTATAGGGTGAGAATATAGAGGTGCATTCCATCACACCTCCCCCCTTGTAAAGTTGGCTGACTTGGGGGCAGAGTGTCAGAGCCCTCTTTCCTGTACAGGGCATCTGCCACCATGTTTTCTTTTCCCTTTGTATGAACAATTTCCATAACCCCCTACACAGTGTCCCAAATAAGGAATTTTGGCTACTCCAATTTTATAGAGGCTTTTGTAGTCAGGCCTGCCTCTTCGAGTTTTTACAATGCAATTCCCAAGTGTGTTGCTGAACACCTGTATCTCATTGACACAGACCCTCACAAAGTCCTGTAAACCTTTTTTACACTTGGTGGACCAGCCTCTGAAAAGTGGCTCCTGCATTAACTAACCCAAATGGTAACACTTTGAATTCATATAATCCCATATTAGTAACAAAAACAGATTTTTTTTCTGTGCATCATCATCTAAAGGTATCTGTCAGTACCTCTTAACTAAATTAAAAGAACTGAGATATTTAGCTTTGCTTAAGATATCCATCATATCATTGATTCTCGACATAGGATAAGCTTTATGTCTGTTTACATGTACCAGTTGTGAGATAGCATTACCATGAGGCTTTTAAACATATGTATCTTCATTCACCGATTCTATCGCCTCAAAAGGTCATTCCCAAGAATTTTGCATTTTGTATTTTTTCCCCCAGAGCTTAACACTAACACCAAGTCACCTATTTCAAAAGAGTGTTTACAAGTATGTTCAGTCAGAGTGGATGTGGTCCACTCCCAATAATTGATGAGGAGGTGTCAGTACCAAGGGAGTGGACCACATTCACCCTGACTGAATTGGCCTTGTCAGCACTGATTCTCCACTTGTAAGGTAACTCCCTTCTCTTCATGTGCCAGTATATTTATTCCTCTATCTGTAATTTTCACTCCATGCAACTGAAGAAATGGGGTTTTTTACCCATGAAAGCTTATGACCAAATAAATCTGTTAGTCTTTAAGGTGCCACCAGACTCCTCGTAGGTATTCAGTTACTGGCTCTCCCACTGCCTTAGTGTCCCTTTCCTGTGAGTCTCTGATGAAATCTCGGGGTCCCTCACTTTCCTTCCAGATAGAAGATGAGATGGGGAGAAGCTGATTGACTCTTGGGGCATCTCCCTATAAGCTAATAGCAAATATGGTAATATTTCATCCCAGTCTTGCTCTCTTATTTTCATACATTTCCAGCATAGATTTTAGAGTTTCATTGAACCCTTGCACCAGACCATTTGTCTCTGGGCGATGTGGGGCAGTTTTTAGTTGTTTCATTCCACCCAACTTCCAGAATTCACTGAATAGCTGAAACATGAGATTTGACCTACAGTCCGATTCAAATCTCTTTAGGGAAACCCACTCTGCTAAAAACAGTGAAAAGGGCTGTTGCCCCAGAACCAGCTTCTGTGTGGGTTAGAGCAACTGCTTCAGGATATCTGGTGCCAAAATCCACTTCCACCAGGCTATGTTTCTTCCCCCTCTGAGTAGGACATGCCATAGGTCCCACAGGGCGCATTGCTAATTCCCCACGTGCTGGGCAGGCACAACAAGCTGCTTGTAGGATTTTCCAGGGCTCTTATCATTTCCCATGGGAGCTTCCCTGTACAATCTCCCTTTCTCTTCAAAAAACCTTTCCCCATTTCCCCTCTTTTGGGCTCCCTTTAAGACATATCCCCTTCTGCACTCTAGAGTGGGGTCTGCAAAACACTGGCAGCTGATAACTTCAGTAACCGGGATTAATTCCCCCTCGCCCCCAGCACTGAGGACCTGCTTCTTTCATCTGCCATAGAGAAGCTGACCTTGGGCTCTCCCACACCTGGAAACACAGTGATTTCTCCTGCTGCAGAGATTGTGGCAGGACCTTCCCCTCCTCTCTTAACAGTTTTACGGTCTTTACCGTTTTCCTCTGGAATCCCAGCACACTCTTCCCTTTTACTATGGGTTAAAACATTAACAGCCTTAGCCATATGCAAAATATCATTCCCTATGAGCACTTCCATAGGGATACTATTCAGAATGTCAAGTCACCCTCTGAGCCTTCCCATTCTGAATGAACCTTAACCCAAGGCGCAAGGAATTTTGTTTCCGCAGTGCCAGAAGCTCTAACTCCTGATCAGATAACAGGTCAGTCTTCTGGAGCACGCTTTCCCTGACCAGAGAGATGTGAGCACCAGTCTCTCCACCCTATAAGTTCTTTGCAATTAACCTTGGTGACTTTAATAAATTCCATATCTACTCCCCAGGGTCAGACCTCACAAAATTCAATAGAGCCCCTGCAGGTACCTTTTGGGGTTGTGTGTTAAGGATAGTTACTTCATTCTGGGCTGGATGAGACATGGGCTTACTTTCTTTTTAGCGGAGGGCAATGATTTCTTAGGTGCTCAGTGAAGTTACACTAGAAGCACCTTCTGTCGCCATGCCTGGTATAGTGGAGAAGGCCAATCTCAGGTCAGACTATCAAAAAACTGGGCAGACTCCCCCACTCTGGTGGTATATTCTATATATACCACAAGCAACAAATGTGTGCTCCTGGATCGCTATACTAGCTTAACATGGAGCCACCGACAATCCCCTTAGACACTCCGGCCTATCTTTACCACCCAGACAAACTGGACTTCTGTGATGACAGGTTATTAAACCAAAAATCACCACACATTAGGTTCTTCCAGCCCGAGGGGGCCAGTCACTCAGGTTCTCAGGACCTTAAACTAAAGACAATGCTGTAGTCAGTCCTTTTAGTAAACTAACTAAAGATTTATTAACTAAGAAAAAGAGATGAGTTACTAAAAGGTTAAAGCAAATAAAATACATTACAGTTGGATCAAAGTAGATAGTCCAAAATGGTAGCAGGGATGTTAAATCTGCTCGTTTTCTAAAAGTCTCTCTGGGTTGCCCAAATAGTTTTTGGGAACCTCAGTCCTTTTGTTCAAAATTTCCCATCAGAATTCATCAGTCCAGAGATGGGGTAGGGAAGAGGTGGCCAGGGCCTTTGTTCTCCCTCTTTATATCGTGATCCTTTTTGCTGGAAAAATCCTTGCTGTGTCATGGGGGCAAGCAGTCCCATGGTTTACGTGCTTTGCCACCAGTTCTTCATATGAATTGCAAATTTTTGCTTGCACATTCTGCATATGTGCCATTTGAGATATCTTTGGACATGACATGCAGGGACTCTTGTTTACAGTTCCTTTGTTATCCTTGAAGAGCTAACCTGTGGGCGTTTCTCAGACTCACAAAATGTTTGAATTACAAACATATAGCAAAATCTCATAATTCCACACACAATGTCGATATACACATTATAACCAGATCATAATAATCAGCAGGTTACAACTTTTCCAGTACCTCACAAGGCATACTTTTACAAAATTGTGATAAATCTTGTATAAAGTGGTGACCATGAGAAAGTGGACGGTCATCTTCCCCTTTAGACAGCATCACACCTTCTTGGACCATTTTTTTGCACAGGAGGTCTGTGATAGAGATTTCTAGGAGTGGAATTCTGGGAGATATGTGCCTGGGCTCCCAGCACCCTCCTTCCTGGGGGTAAAATGGGATCCCCCATTTACACTGGGTTTGTGTCCCGTCTTCTGTGCCTTGCACTCATTAGATATTCAGGCTTGCACAAAGGAATCAGGCAGGATGGCCATTTTCTGTACAGAATTTAAAGATTTATCCCATAATGCATCTCTGACCTCATCAGAACATATACTTAGGAAATGTTCTTGAGCAAAAAGACCAAGTAATCGGTCATAGTTCTTAGCCCCCTTCCCTTTGCCCATTTTTTTCATTGTCACACATTTTGTAGACATACTGTGACGCATGCCAACGCTTTTCCTGCGATTTCTGCGTTTCAACCTATACACTTCAGGGGTGATTTGAAACCTTTGCAAAACAGCACTTTAAAATTCAGGATATTTCAAAGCATCTTCTATTGGTATTTTATTAAATCCATTTAAAGCTTTACCAGAGAGTTTTGCGATCAGTGTGGGGAATTTCTTGTCCTCTGGAACCTTTTGAATCTCACATAGCCTTTCAAAAGTGGTAAAGTATTCTTCAATACAGTTTGTTTCCTTGTATGCAGACCACAACTTGTCACAATTGAGTGTTCCTTGTATGAAGGGAGCGACTGGAAACTCTGGGATTTGTCCTTGCCTTCGTGTCCAGAATATACTGTCTCTCCTTTTCCTTTCTTAAGGCTTCTTTGTCTTTCAGCTCCGTGGCTCACTGGTGTGAGTCTTCCTGCTGTTGTCTTTCTGGCTCCCTCTCCTTGGCTTTCATCTCTGTTTACCACTTTTGGTGTTCACAATCTTTGTCTTTCTGTTCTTGCTCCAACCTGGTCAGTTATAGCTGCTTTGTTGGCACTCATATGTATGCTTTACTGTTTCTATTTCCCTTGCCCGAAATAAGCAAGCAGAAAACAACAAACTAACCTTTCTTTGACTGTTCCCAGCCAACACATTCGAGATTCACTTGAAACTGTTACACCAGTGCTAAAAGAGTAAATCTCATGTAGAATAGCAAGCTGTGTATAAATCCTGTTTAGACTAAGCCACTCTGATATTCTGGGGTACAATCCAGACCAGTGAGAGGCTGTGTTACCACCTGCCCTGCAACTTGGTGTGACTCACAAACAGCCAAACAGCATTCAGGCCACACCCTGTGTGTCTGGTCCAGTAACTCTGATCCCAGCATCATGTCAGCAAACACCAGCCACGCTTTGGCTTCCAGCAGCCTTGGTTACTACTTGCAGGGTGATCCTAACAAACTCCCAGTTCCAGGTTTCCCCCCAAAAATGTGTTTCTGCATTGTCCAGCCCACTCCTGGATAGTCCAGATATATTAGGTTTGTTGCCTCTCTAAGGGGATCAGTATACAGTTTTCTACCCTAAATGGAGTCACCCACACAGTTTAAAGCACTGGATTAGTTTGTAGGGTTTAAATACAGAGGTGCATTTCATCACAACTACTACCACTCAACTTTTAGACCTAACTGCCAAATCTCTCTCTAAATTTTACATTATTTTAGCACTGAAATCATTTTTTGTTTGTTTGTTTCTTGTGTATCCCTACTAGCCTTGTGGATGCAGATAATGCAAAGTAACACAGTCCTAAGATCACGGTTGGTCTGAATCTACCACAAATACTGTTAATCCATATGTGCCATCCATTTTAGAGTAATTTACTATTAGAGTTCCTTAAGGAACAGATGCTTGCATAGTTCAAAGTTCTAGCCTCAGAAACTGAAACTTAAAAATCCTACAATTGCGTAATGCAAAGAGATTCTTAAATTGTCCTCCATGGAGCCCCTGGTTCTGATCTGCTGAGACTTGGCTGGTAACAGTGCTAGCTGCTCCTTCTTATTTCCAGCTACTAAATGACATTAAAATATAGCTGAAAATACACTCATTACTGTCTTAATATTTCTTTTCTGTGTAGTAGCCACAGGCATATGTGTGCAACTGTGAACAGAAGAGAAGATGTCCTTGACACAAAGTGAGACTCTGTGCTGAGCAGCCCAAGGATTGGTGGGGAAGGGAACACTAAGGAACTAAGGATTTTCATTTCTGGGATGCTCCAGGGGCTTGAGCAGTTCTGGGCCAGTTCCCAGCTGCTTTGGAATAACAGTGGTTCCACCCCTTACCATCCATCCCACCCCGTGCCACACCCACTACAATTCTCTCCCAGGCACATTAGGGCTTTAGAGCCACTTTACAACTGCTTCTTACCCAGAGGCTGGAGCAACCATGAGAATCTCACTCATAATCTCTATATTAAAATCTTATCCATACGACGAGAAACAGCTCCTGGTATAATTCTTGTTCCTGGGAGAGCAAATGTCAGAAGTATTTACAATACACTTTGATATGGACCAAAAGTGTTTACCTATGACATACAGGTGGGATTTCTTGTAATGATTATACACTCTTTTTTAGAATAGCCAATAGTATTTTGATAGTTGGTAAATAAGCACCCCGATTTTCACAATAAGTCAAAAATCAAGGTAATCCCATTTCAAAACAAGCCAATCCCTAAGAAGCCCAACACTATGTGACTAGATCCCCCCAGCATGCACTCTGGGACTGTGGTGGGCCCGCTGTGCACCCCTGACTTTCTTGCCCCTGCTTGCCAGGAGCCCCCAAAGGCAACAAGCTACAAGCCAAAAACTAGCCAACAAGCAACTCACAAGCCAGTTAAGCCAACAAGCCCAATTTCTGCATTTTTTCCACAGGTTTGTCATGTTTGTTCTAAATCTCTTGTTTCAGCTAAATTGCCAAACAGTAAATTTAAAACCTAGTAAAAGAGAGGTGAAAAATTGCCTATGTGCCTTACTGGTATTAGTAAAGGGCAGAGTCTTGTGGTTTGAACAATTTGGACTACTTATTTTCTCTTTAAAATTTGAAAATAAATGAATCATACAATGAGTGATTGGTACATTTTGATAATCTAGCAGGCACAATTCTTAGAGGTGTGTTTATTTTTCATGTAAAATAACTTGTAGAGAAGTCATTAAGTAGCTTATGCATGAAAATGTATAATTCTGTTTCTGAGTTAGTAAAATTATTCCAGGTCAATTTTTAGGAACTTCATTCTCAAACTGTGTTAATACCATCAGTCCTGCTGTTTTTATGGGCATAATACTACTAAGTGTCTAATATACTGTATGGTAATTTAATTAAAACAAAAAAGTATGTAACTGTTTCAATTCTATTATTTCCACCAATGAAATTTAAAATGCCCAAACTCTGATCTAAATTTAAGGTGAGGAAATGATGTACGTCTTCTGCCAGATGACCATCTTGTGGGTGTTCAGGAAAGCTCTGGTTAACCTCCTTTCTAGTAGAGAAATGTGTGGAAATAGACTGTTTTTATTTATACAATATGCACATTGCTCCCATTATTGTTTTGAGAAGGAATGACATTAAACAGCAAATGCAGCAATATAGGCTACAAGATACTGATAGCAAAGGCAAGCAATAAGGCTGGTATCATTAAAATTGTGAAGATATTATATTGATACTGTGATGTAATCAGAGAGAAAATAATTTCCCACCTGTACATTGAGTCTGTACACTAGTGTATTGCGTCCTGATACAGAACCTAATACTCTAAATATGGCATGAAAGTCAAAATAAAAATTGGTGCAGGACATGAATCAGAATTCTCTGCCTGGAAAATATTTCTTCTTTTACACCTACACTTAGGTTCACTTTGTCTTCACCCAGTTCCAAAAGTAATACTTTATAAAAATATAGACTTTAGAAAACGCTTTATTCCACAGTAATGTTGTTTAAATTTCACACCCATACAAAACATACAGAAGAGAAAAGAAATCTGTCACATGTATTTCCATAATGTTTCCTGAGGAAACCAATTCCATAGAAATTAAGATGGAAATGGCCAATTAATTAAATCATCCAGCCAGTGCAAGATTATCTTAATTGTGTAATATTTACTAGGAATTGCTGCTATTTTTATAAAGTACTCCCACAAAATTTTCCCGCTTACTCTGTGACGAATCCAATGTATGGGATTCTAGGTGGCATGTTTGCAGAAAGAATGGCTGAGGGACCAGGGTATGTATTAGGGTTTAAACAAAAACACTTTCTCAAAAATATAATTAAGGAAGGAGACAACACAATTTGGAAACATCCGTTTGCTGCCCATCTTTACACCTTGTTTCTGAAAGCTATACTGAGTGTGGATTGACAAGGTAATACAATATTCAGCTTTGTATAATTTGAAGGAGCATTTTTGTGCATTGTCTTTGACAGAGATGATTGGGGTGAACATCTCAAGCTTCTCTTCTGTTTGGTGGCTGTATTTTAACATGCGGTTCCTTCAGAATGTTACTGGTTGTATAGGTATTTTGTGCACTATGCCAATACCAATATGCTGGAACAATACACGTATTAGTACAAACTGTATTTACATACATGACTGACCAACTTTTGCTGATCACTCTTCCAGAACAAAACATTGATTTTTGCCAAAAATATACAATAAAAATTGTAATTTCATTTTGTTTTCACTTATACAAGTTGCTTTATAATGGCATATTAAAGGAAAATTGTTAACACATTTGAGGACTAAACGTTATAAATAATGAGGCTTTCTTAGACTAAAAATGTTGCAGACATACAATGTAGGTCTTTTAGGAAGTGGAAGATATTGATAGCTTCTGATATATTTTTGAGTGGTTTGTGGAACCAGCTGTGCGAATTCTTAGAACCTATTCAAATATTTTTAAAAAGTATTTGCTTTGTAATTTATTCAAGTACTTTGAAGAAAGCATAGGCAGAAAGATGACTCTGGCATATATTATTATTTATTTACATTACAATAGCACCTTTTGAGATTGGGCCCCATTGGGTTAAACTGTATAAACACTTAGTAAGAGAGAGTCCCTGACCTGAAGATCTTTTAGTCTACGTAGATAAGACAGGAAAAGGAAGAAAGAAAGTGGACCATGTATACACAGTGCTGACCCATAAAGCTTTCCAATCTGGGCTTGGATCATGTTACCTCTGTACTTGCGCAATTCTGTATACTAGGTCTAGGGAATATTTCAGATACCAACATGTAATTATCTAGTTACCCAAGGCTAAAATGGAAAAGGTTTAATGGTGACCTGAGTAAAATTGTGGATTGGTGATGCATGCAGGCCCGGGGCAAAAGGACACTTTCTTGGAGGAAGAGGAGCATTAGTAATAGCAGTATGAGTTGGAGAGCTGGGTGTTTGAGTCTCATATACTGGGGCTGTAAAATGATACAAGTATAGACAGAGAATTGTTTTTGTTTGTGTTCACCCAAAACAGTCATTTCACATAAAATACAAGGATTATTTTTAACACTGAATTTTTTTTACATCAGTCTTTCACAACTGCCCTTCATGCCTACCACTCAGTTTCTGTTTCTTTGGAAAACTGCTGATCTGTGCTGAAACATGCCTATCTTTAAAGTTACACAGGTTTCTCGGATTTGCCTGCAGTCATTGGAAAGCTAAGATTCTTTACTTTAAAAGTACCGTATATACTCTTTCTTTAGCCCGTTTGTTTATAAGCTGATCCCACAAGATGGTTAGGTAAAAAGAGCATAAACTGTCTGACCCTTTCATAAGCCGATCCTATATTTCAGGGGTCGGCAAACTTTGGCTCCTGGCCCTTTAGGGTAAGCCGCTAGCAGGCCTGGATGTTTTGTTTACCTGGAGTGTTCGCAGGCACGGAGCCCTCAGTCCCAGTGGCCGCGGTTCGCCGTTCCCAGTCAATGGAAGCTGCGGGAAGTGGCGCCACTTCCCGCAGCTCCCATTGTCTGGGAATGGCGAACCGCAGCCACAGGGAGTTGAGGGACTCCATGCCTGCAGACGCTCCAGGTAAACAAAATGACAATGCGTTAGATATTCAATTCAATAATTCCATAGAGTTTAAAATCATCAAATTTTGGTGTAGACCCGTTTATAAGCCGACCTACGCTCTTCGATGCTTATCAAAAATATTTGGCTTATCAACATGTATATACGGTAATACTGCACAAGTTTCAAGCAGAAATAGAGTTATATTTGTGTAAATAGCTTTTTTAAAAGCTTAGTGATTATGGTGTTTGTCCTGGATTCTTAATTCAGTTATTCAAAAAGAGGGCTTCTGATTAACAAAACCCTTATTCAGATTTAATTATTTCAGTTCCCTTTAGTTTTAGTTTCTCTAGTATGTATGTACTGAAAATTACTGTGTGGGAAAAAAAGATTTGCTCTCAGTGTTACTGTATATTTATATGTGTCCTATATTACATTCTTAATTTGCTTTTAATCACGGGGAAAATATTAGACTCCAGCCAGCCATATAAGTAAACCTACAAGTCAAGAGATGGATATGAAAGGGGATGGCACCACCAACAAGGTCGAGGGGCTTCCAGTGGCTGGTATGAAGGATGAAAGTCCTGGGATTTTACCCTGAGCACTGGCATCCTCTTTTGGCTAGTATCACTCTCTGGCTAGCAGGTATCTGAAATGTTTCAATTGCCGCTCACTCTAGATAGCACAAAGGAAGAGTTTTTTCTTTTGTCCCTACTTCAAAGTTTCTTGGCTATGGTAAAAATAAGAGCAAGGAATGGGGAAGAAATCTCTGCTACTCTGTCCCCTTCCAACTTCTGTATTTTGGGTCATCTTTCCCCGTGAATAACACTTGTGCCTGGCTTTGCTGATGCTCATAGTTTTTCTGTCAGCAGCAGCTGAATGAAAATGGAGGTTCTTTGCTGCTGCTGAGTTCTGAGCAGTAGCTGTGAAACTGATAGTCTTGTTAATTTCACTCTGCCTTTGCATTGCAAAGCTTTAAGCTGCAGAGACAGCACTGAAGCAACACTCCATTTACATTTACCCATCAGGGTTAGAATTTTTTTTTTTTAATGCTTTCTCATATATTTTTCAAAGATTTGAAATGGAGAGAATATCTTTCTGTTTGCCTTTTGGTGAAAAACAAATTCAGAATTTGTGGTTTAAATATTGGTATGGTATTAAATTACTTGGAACTAAGTGACTGACATCTCATGTTAATTATGCAAATACAATTCTAAGATTTGTCCATATATATTTGTTTGATTCTTTTATGCTCATTTGCTGCAACAAAAATCTGAGACTACTTCAGGACTGTGGTGTAACTTGACTAATGCGTGTGTATTTTTACTTGACATAATGTAGTGCTTTACATCGAATTTCTGTAATTCTTTTCTTCAGTTTTATGACTAAAAGCCATGAGAAACTGTACACTACATTTCAAGGTCCAGTAAATCCTATTATGTACCGTGGTGGTCCTATAACCAACATGTGTTAATAGATACATTCATAGATCAAGAATACTGGATCAGTAATTTTCTGATTAAAAGAAATTGGCTGAAATTCCTTGCCAGAAAAATATGCACTTTTTTCTTAAGTCAGCAAGTCTGTGGCCCTGGTCCATTAATATAGTCAGAATGTTTGTTTGTTTTCAGCGATTAAAAGTGAACAACTATTTAAACCAGTACTTCTCAAACTTGGGCCGCTGCTTGTTCAGGGAAAGCCTCTGGCAGGCCAGGCCGGTTTGTTTACCCTGCCGCGTCCACAGGTTCGGCCAATTGCGGCTCCCACTGGCTGCGGTTCGCCGCTCCAGGCTAATGGGGGCTGTGGGAAGGGCGGCCAGCACGTCCCCCAACCCGCGCCGCTTCCTGCAGCCCCATTGGCCTGGAGCGGCGAACCGCGGCCAGTGGGAGCCACGATCTGCCAAACCTGTGGACGCGGCAGGTAAACAAACCAGCCCGCCCCACCAGGGGCTTTCCCTGAACAAGCGGCGTCCCAAGTTTGGGAAACACTGATTTAAACCATAGATCTCCTTCCATTTAAATGCAGCTGCCCAGTTGTATTTTATCTTAGGTTTTGAACTATACCTACCATCCAGTGCTGTAATATATGTGTGCACTTACTCGTGTGTGTTGTCCGATAAGCAGGGAAATTGCTCTCTGATCTTTATATCTTGGTCTACCTTGACAAAGAAGGCTTGAGGTTTTGGGGTTTTTTTAGGGGGGGGGAGGGTGATGTTAAGTGTCTCATTGCTTCTAGAATCTCTAAAGCAGTTATTTGATACAAGAGGACATCTTTAGTAGTATAAGTTATGAGCAAAAACCTAAGTTCTCTACAGTTTTCCTGAATGTTGTAATTTTTGCTGTTCTGTCATGACCTCCTAAGTCTCAAAGTAGAGGTGATTTGAATTGTATTGATATACCCTTCATAATGAAAACCAAATCATTGCAAAAACTAATGCCACTTCATCTTCAGTTGCTAATGAAAAACAGAATATTGTGTTCTTGCAACTTCTCCACTATAGCAGCGGTTCTCAACTGTGGGTCTATGGACCCCAGGGGATCTGTGAAGCAGGATCAGTGTAAGATTGGCTGAGGACCAGGGCAGAAAGCTCAGAGCCCAAGCTGTGGTGCCCTGCAGATGAAGCCCGAAGCCCTGAGCCTTGGCACCCTGCAGCTGAAGCCCCAAGCACTGGTACCCTGTGGGTAGGATGTCAGAGCACTGGAGACCCACAGGGCAGAAGCCCTGAGGTGCCCCGCACACACACACACTCCCCTCACTGAAGCCCGGAGGCCCCCCACGGCTGAAGCTCTGAGTCCTTCCTCCCCACAGCCCTGGAATTTTTATAACATGGTGGGGGGCCCTCAGAAAGAAAAAGGTTGAGCGCCCCTGTTCTATAGAACTATGATCATCCCTGTTGTGTTTTAAAAAGAGAAAAATATCTGATGTGAACTCCTACAAGCAATTTCAAATTTTGTATTCATTATTAAGTTTTATTTATTCTGCTGAAGTGAAAGAGAATTTGATAAACTGGAAAATATAGGAATAAATGTGAATCTTCTATGACAACATAAAATAACATCAATCTTCCACGTTACTTTTCTCCCTCTATCTTCTTTGAAAAAAATGGATTCAGTTTGGGGACCATTCTCAATCTCTTCCCTTTAAATGACTGTGGAAAAACCTTGAATTCTCTTTATCTTCTCCATACAAATTGTTATAGAGAGAGAGCAGTAGATTATTAATGCTATAAGTCAGAGGATATAAAAGATACTAAAAAGTAAAATAAAATTTTTCAATTGAATTGACAATTTACATAATTAATCATCTTATGGGATTTTTAATCAGAAGTACTTTTATTTGCAAATGCATTACATACGAAGTGCTACATTTATTTTTTTAAGGGTTCTGTTTGTTTGAAAGAGAAAAGTAACAAAGTAAATGTTAGAGAAACTGATGCACTCTCAAAGTTTATTTTATTTGAAATATCTTTTTATTAGTGCAGTGTAATTCCTAATTCAAATCTGGCCAAAAATAACAAGTAATATCCCAATTACAGTAATAGTGTAGCAAACTATTTAGGTAAACGTACATAATGTCCTCATGGGACCCACAAGTCTCCCACACATACTCTTTTAAAGTGACAGCACTATACATTAGTCACAGTTTTTAAATATCTCATGTAGCTACTTCAGCTAAACAGGATGAATTATTCCAAGGGAAATTACAGTAATTAAACAAGATCCACCACTGTTTGTTTTGTTTTATTTTTTATTAAGGTTTGTCTATAAGTTTCATTTTAGCTATCTTTAAGATATAATATGTACAATTATGGGTCCTGGGGATCCCATTGGGGGATCAGGGCCATAGTTAATCTTTAAATATTTGACAAATGGGCTCTCATCTTTTGTTAAACATGAAAATATGAAAAAAAAAAAAAAAACAGATTTGTGGTTTAGCCTGGTAGTACACCTTTCCAGTGTTTCTCCTCTTCATATTTGAATTGCAGCTTTACACAGGTTTCAGATGGCAACATGCAAATCTCTACTGAGAAATGTCCCTTTATCTATTGGAGAGACAAGGTAGGTGAGGTAATATCTTTTATTGGACCACAGGCACCAACTTCTAGTTTACCCTGGGGGTGCTCCTCCCCAAGTCCCGCCCTCGCCCTGCCTCTTCCCTCCCCCGGGGCCCTGCCCTCACTCCATCTCTTCCTCAAGGTCCCCATCCATCACTCTCCACCCTCCCCCAAGCTCGTCCCCAAGCCACCAAACGGCTGTGGCTGATAGGTGCTGAGCACGGGGTCGGCATCTATATATTGCACCTCCTTCTGTTGATGAAAGAGATGCGCTTTCTAGCAACACAGAGCTCTTCTTCAGGTCTGGGAAAAATACTCAAAGTGTGAGCTAAAGGTGGAACAGATTGTTTAGCATAAGTCATTAACACACATTGCCAGAGACCAATCAAAATGAACTGGCCCATTAACACCTCTGTTGCCATAGAACAAAAAAGGGAAGTTAGTGATTAAAGATTGTTGTAATAGGTCATAAATACAGTGTCTTAAGACCATGAGTTTTAGTGTTTAGGAAAGTTATGAATTTAAGCTCTAAGGCTTGTCTTTTAAGGTGTTGAGCAGGGTTTCTTTGAGGACAAGGGCTGAGAGGTCAGCTATGGAGCGATCGTTTTGTGAAAAGCATTTGCCCACGGGTGATACAATGTTTTTGTCTTTTATCATTTTTCTGTGTGAATTCCTTCAAGAGTGTAGTGATTGGTTTCACCAACATAGTTGTTATTGGGAAATGTAGTGCACTGGATGAGGGTACACCACATTTTGTGATAGGTACGTGTAGGACCCATGGATCTTGAAAGGTGTGTAAGCACCTTTATCTACTGGACATGAATATCTCTCATAATGTTCTTTGCACCTCCCATAAATGTTAATTTAGACAATATTACATTCACAACATGGAATGTAGAAAAAAACCTAATACTTTCTGTGACTCTCTGGGTGGCTTGTTCACTTGCATTCTTTGAAATTCCACCAATTAAAATTTTCATAGACTCTCAGATTCCAAGGCCAGAAGGGACCATTGTGATCATCTAGGCTGACCTTCTGTGTCACACAGGCTATAGAACTTCCCCAAAATAATCCCCATATAAAGAACAGATCTTTTAGGAAAACATGCAGTACTGATTTTAAAATTGTTAGTGATGGAGAATCCACCATGACCCTTGGTAAATTGTTCCAATGGTTAATTACTCTTACTGTTAAAAAAATGTACACCTTAGTTCCAGTTTGAACTTGTCTAGCTTCAACTTCCAGCCATTGGATCCTGTTAGATGAAGAGCCCCATTATTAAATATTTTATCCCCATGTAGGTACTAATTGACTATAATCAAGTCACATGTTAACCTTATCTCTGTTAAGCTAAGATCACTTTGAGCAAGATCAGAAAGGCAAAGTATTAATGGAAAGAATTATGTAAGTCAAGAAGGGCCATATTTCCATGTCTCCCATTACACCCTTCCACTTCAGAGATTGATTCTGTATCTTTCACTAAGACTGTCCTGTGTTCCCTGTTCCTACCTTTCTATAAACATTCATATACTCTATATGGTCTTGTTAGTCCAACTCTTTTACTTGATTTTTGTCAAAGGTGTGAGTTTGGTCAGGAGTTTATTGAGTTCCCATTTTAGTTAAAACAAAGTCCTTCACTTTCTCTTTTGTATATGGTTTTGAAGATTTTAGGCCACTTAGAGGAGGGGAAAAGCAAATTTCCTCAGGTAGTGCATCTTTGTCATTTCTTTTATTTTAATATATTTCTAAAAATGTCTTAATTGTACTACTGGTAGGATCCCCAAGTAAAGAGTTTTCCAGTTTTAGGAATAATCAGATAAAAGAAGAATGGGCAAAAATTATTCCATTTAAAAATTTCTTTTCTCATAGCCTTAAAATTCACGCTTCAAGTATTTCATCCTTTGCAGTATTTTGCTTTCAGGTTTGGTTCCATGTACAATTTTTTTAAATGTTTGCCAAATGGCAGAGAACAAAGGCACTTGTTTTTGTATATTGTCATAGTATGCTTTGACTGACATGTCTCCATGATAAGAGATTTTCCAGCTATAGAACTAAATTAATAGAACACTGTTGTTTCAAACTCTTTACAGGTACCTTTATTGAAGCATTAGCAGCCAACGGTACAACCAACATACAAACATCTGTAACAGGAGTGACAGCCAGCAAAAGGAGATTTATTGATGATAGGAGAGACCAACCTTTTGACAAGAGGCTACGTTTCAGCGTGAGACAAACTGAAAGTGCTTACCGGTATAGAGACATTGTTGTCAGGAAACAAGACGGATTCACGCACGTTTTGCTATCAACAAAATCATCTGACAACAACTCACTAAATCCAGAGGTTAGAATGTTTGTTTTATGTGGTTTGATTTGTTTGTTTGCTTGCTTTTTGGGGGGGGTGGTACAAATATTTTCAATAATTACAGTATTATTATTAATCACAGAAATATGAAAAAACAACTTATAGTTCAGTAGGTTCCAGAAAAGTCATACTAGTGCATTTAAAGTATTATAAATGTGTAAATATTATACTTTCTTGCCTTTTAAAATCTGAATCTTAGTATGTTTCAGTTTTATTTATTAACAGTGTACAATACACTACATTATCTGAATATTTAGAGTTGCAGCCTTTCATAATAAACTTAGTGGTTTATTAAGTGTGACTTGAAATAAACTTCAGCCTAAATTCAAGTCATTTTTCTGAACTGGTTGCATATGCCACCTGGTGTTCAAATTACAGAAATACTGAGAGAGTGCTATAGCAACAGATGCAGGCTGCTGGATTTCTTCCTAATGGTTACATTATCTCAGTGTAATCATATTTGTGATCTGCACATTTTTTAACATACATTACTAGACTCTCTTTTCCTTTGGACAATGAAAAATTTGAATGTGTTTAAACAAACACCTGCAGCAGAATTTGCAAGTATCCCAGATACTAGGGAATACACAGGAATGTAAAAGTTCAGATTCAGACCTGTCAAAAAAGAACAACAGTTTGTTACTTTTTAATAACACAATAAAAAGAGTCTGACGAATTTAATTCCTGCTGATTTTCAGGTAATGAAGGAAGTCCAAAGTGCACTGAATACAGCAGCTGCAGATGACAGTAAACTTGTGCTGCTCAGTGCAGTTGGTAGTGTCTTCTGCTGTGGTCTTGATTTTATTTATTTTATACGACGTTTAACAGATGATAGAAAAAGGGAAAGCACTAAGATGGCAGAAGCTATTAGGTATGTAAAATTGTTTTCAGTCATTTAAGTGTTGATTTTTTTCATTGTCTAAACTAGTTTATTTTTAATTTATCTCATAAAAGATCTAACTATATTCTTCTTAGTAGGAATTTAGTGTGGTCAAATGTTCAGTTTTGATAATATACAGTGTGCATAACTTGTTTATATTACTTGTACCTTTCTGTTCAAGTTGACATTTTATTCATAGCTTTTTACTCCATTTTTGCCATGTTGAATTAGAGCCCCTGTGTCTGATAAAAACTTAGCATGATAGTGTTCCTAATATAAACAACACAGACCTGAGAAATGCTTTTAAAAGATTATTTTAAATGTATTGTTCAAAAGCAGTACAAACAATATATAAATGTGCTGAAAGAATAGATTGAACAAAGTCCATATAAATAAGGTAGAATGACAGACATTCTAAAGGGATGGCTTAATCTTTGTGAGCAACATCCTAGCTAGCTGTCAAATTCCATATTCAAATAAATGAACTTAATTGTCTTATAAAGCATAATTTTTAATGAAAGAAACATGCCGCTGAGATGGACACTGTGCCTGTGTTGGATTATAAGCATTTAATGTGTACCTCTTACAATATCTCAAGGATATTTTTCCCCATGTAACTTGTAAACTGGTTTCCTATTACATTTTGATTACCTGAATGTTTACATGTAGCATAAATATGCAAAAATATAGATGGAAGAACTAATGCTCATAATTCACTCTTAGCTTTCTTGAAAAAAGATAAAAGGTTTCAAGTGTTCATTGATTATGTAAGTGGTGAAGCCATTTGAAACAAGTGGCTAATAAGGGCTTGCCTACATGGGGAAATTCTGCCTAGAAAAGGTAGAGTGAGAATTTAAAGTGCTATAGCTGTTCCAGAATTACTCCCTGTTTGGAGACTTTTTTATTCTAGAATAAGAATATCTTTTTCCAGTTTTAACTTAATCCACTTCAGGTCATATTTTATTGTCTAATAGAAATAGCTATTCCTGTCAGTTTCCCCAGGAGACAAGCTCTAAACCCAGCTCCTCAAAGGTATTTAGCACCTAACTCTCCAAGAACTAGCTTCTTTTTAGATAGGGTTTCTTTGTTAGTTTCACCAGTAGTGCGAAAGTTTTCCCACAATTCTGTCTGGCAGGAACATCAGGGGTTAAAAATCACTCAATACTGGGAACACCTGACCTTACAAATGTAGGTGTATTTGTGAGTTCTTTTAGTTTAAAACATTTCCTAAAAAAATACTGTTGATGCTAGATTCTTAAGCTCTGTATGGGCCTGATCCATCTTCCATTAGAGTCTCTGGGAATCTTTTCATTTACTTAAATGGATGTTAAATCAGGCCTTCGGTTTTAAAGGTTGCCCTTCTATCTTTTAGTGAGGAAAAAATTTGATATTGCCTGCTATTCTGAGATTCTTGAATAGCTGAAATAAGAAATTTCACTACAATGTTTATTCTAAATGGGCAGGCAGAAGAAGCTACAGAAATGCAAAGAGAAAACAAAACGTGTCAAAATACAGGAACTCAGTACCTACTTAGCATTAAACTATTACAAGAAAGAATAGGTTATAGAAGGCTAACTATAACCTAACTACTGCAACAACTGCATTATGTTGATGAAACGCTGTAGCTATGGCCCAAATTCTCAAATTTTTACAAACATTTTATTTTCTATTTTTTTTAATTATGAAGCAAAAAGGAGCTCCTGTACAATTCTACCAGCTGAAAATTGGAGAAAACCATTGAGGTGAAGGGGGCAATCTCCATTCTGCCTTATTTAAGTCATATAAAATCTATTACAACTTTTGTTCTGGAATCATGGACTTTAAGCACAACGTGATCTGAGACTAATTAGATAAAAGGGGTAGAAATGCCAACCCTAAGAGACAGTTTTTCTGCCCTTCCCTCTAGGATAGTGATTTTTTGCTCTAAGGAAGGGGCATATAGGCTCAGCCTTCTAAAACCCTCTTCTGTTAAGCTGTTTCTGAGCCCAGTCTGCTGGCTAGCTGTTGTGGTCAGTATGTATTACATGGCCAAAAATGTTTTCAGCTGAGTTCATTGACATTAAGATGCCTTGCTCCTTCAAGAAAGCCAAATTAGAAGCAATAACACAAGATAATGGTTCATTTGTGATTAAGTTTTGCGTCCTCTGCTGAAAATGATAGCTAGCAACACAGTGACCAAGAGAAGTGTTTTATGGCCTAGAATAGTGCGTTTTCCTTCAGAATTTGTACTGATGTTCATACCAGTCAGGGACCACCATCTGATAGGACAAGACCTTAATCAGATTCTGAGATACCATACTGGGCCAAAAGGTCTTTCCTTTCCCTACCATCCTAAGCTGCCTTCCTCATATTTTCCTCCTGAGATGAGGAGGCTTTAGAAAATATCTGAAATTCAAATCCTGTCTTAAACTCACCAGGTAACACCCTTTCTGACAGCAAAGGAGTAACAGCCCAGTCTGTGCATTCCAAAACATCTTAAAGAAAGCTTTGGCACTTCGCTGCCTACTTCTCGGCTCTGAGGGCTTTGTTCTAAGGAATAGATTTTTTTTATTTTTATAGTGGGAAGAAAATCAAACTAAGGAAATATAGGTACTTTTTTAATATCAGCAGGTTTCTCCACAGAATTCTTTTAATGTCAGACCCCCTTTCTGTCTTGAGAAAGAGGAGGTTACTTACCTGTAACTGGAGGTTCTTTGAAATATGTGGTCCCATTTTGGATTCCAAATGTAGGTGCGCAGGCGTGCCATGCGCCGGAGCTAGAAGGTTTTCGTAGCACTGCCGGTTGACCCACATGTGCATCATGCATCATCCTCTTGTTTGCAGCCAGGGCTATAATAGGATGTGTGAGTTGATGCCACTCCAGTATTCCTCTTACCACTAAGTAGTCTAGGCCAAAGCAGAGGGGATGGAGGGTGGGTCTTGGAATCCAAATAGAGACCACGCATCTCAAAGAGCCTTCCGTTACAGGTAAGTGATCAGCATGGAGGTGGGTCTGAGGAAGTGTGATCTGGAGTACAACACGGCCTATAACTGCATCTGCAGCTGGTGCCAGGACAATGGCATAGTGAGACGTGAAACTGTGAACGAAGCGCCATGCTGTGCGGCAGATGTCTTGCCACAGAACATCCATGAAACAGGCAAATGTGGTTGCTGAGCGCTCAAGTTAGAGTGCACCGTGAATCCAGGAGGTGGGGGATATCGGTGCATATGTAACATTCATGAATGCACCCTGAAATCCACTTGGAGATTCGCTGTCAGAGGGCTAGACCTTTGCATCCATCGGCAATGGTGATAAAGAGTGTTGGTGATACCCAAAAGGCATGGGTGCATTGTAGGTAGAGCGCCAGCGCATGTTGGACGTTGAGGGAATGCAGTGTTCTGGCCACATGGGAGGCGTAGGTTTAGGATAGAAGAGTGGGAGGTGAATGCACTGATTCAAGTGGACTTCTGCTTCCACCTTTAGGAAGAAATTGGGGCGCAGCCACAGCAAAACTTTAACTTTTTGTGGAAGACAGTGTAAGGAGGGGGTCAGCTATTGTGGCCATAAGGTTGCTGACCATCTTGCCGAGGTAATGGCAACTAAGAAGATAACCTTCATGGAGAGGTGGGGGAGAGAGCATGTGGTGAGGGGCTCGAAGGGCGGTTTTGTGAGCGTGGAGAGGACCAGGTTACAGTCCAATGAAGGTGGGAGTTTGAGCACCCGCGAGAAGGTATTAAGCAGACCTTTTAGGAAGTGTACAGTAGTAGGGTGTATGGACACAGAAATGGGGGAAAAGGGCACTAAGCACTGCCAGATGGACCCGTATGGAACTGATGGTGAGGTCCAACATTTAAAGTTCAAGGAAGTAATCAAGGATGATGAGTATGGAGATGGTCTCCAGTGGGTGGCGATGGCGGTGCACGGATGAGGCGAAGCACTTCTACTGCTCCCAGTAGCAGGTGGTGGACACCCTCCTGCTTTGCATAAGGATATGGCACACTAGGGTCAAAAACCTCTTGTCTATCCCCAAGCTCCATCCAAAAACCAGGTTGTGAGGTGGATAGGGCCTGGATTGGGATGGCGCTGAGTGAGGAGATTCAGGCATGTGCAGAGGCACAGTGGTGTACAAGCGGAGAGGCGGAAGAGGTCTGTGAACCAATACTAACGAGGCCAGAATGGAGCTACCAGGATCACCGTAGCTCGGTTCTTGCGAATTTTGCCTAAGACTTGTGGGAGGAGGGGAATGGGGAGAAAGGCATAGCAGAGATCACCCATCCAGGGGAGGAGAAGGGCATCTCCCTGTGAGTCGCCGCCCATGGCCCTCTCTGAAGCAATAAAGGAGCAGTTTGCGATTCTCTATGGTCCCAAAGAGGTCCCAATGGGGGATGCCCCCGCTGCTGAAGAGCTATTGGAGAGTGGCGTTGTGCAACTCCCACTTGTGGTTCACGTGAAAGGACCTGTTGAGCGTATCTGCGAGGGAGTTTTGGGTGCCTAGGAGGTATGTGGCCGGGAGTGTGACTTGGTGTTTGATGCACCAGTTCCACAGATGGATGGACCCCACACAGAGGGAGGGAGACTTGGCCCTGCCCTACTTGTTAATATAAACAATTGCTGCGATGTTGTCTGAGAGCAGTTGAATGTGGCAGGACCATATGAGGGGAAGGAAGGCACAGCATGCAAAACAGACCGCTCTCAGCTCCAAGATGTTGATATGCATCTTGGCATTGGGCTCTGTGGTGAGCCACGTAGGCCCCCTAGCCTGTGAGGGAGGCATCTGTAGTGATGGTGGCTTGCGGGGTAGGAGGAGAAAAAAGGGGAACCAGTCATGACCTTGGAGGGGTCGGTCCACCATGTAAAGAAGACTAGGACTGTCTGGGAACGTCGAACTCTGCTGTCAGTATGGTTTCTGTATGGTCTGTAGATGGAGAGGAGTCACATCTGAAGACACGGCATGTGGAGGCGGGCATGGGGCATTACGTCGGTGCAGGCTGCCATATGTCCCAGAAGGGAGAGACAGTAGCAGATGGTGGTGCGGGATTGGCAGCGTAAGTTCATGATTGAGGAATTGAACATAGTGAAGTGGTCCTCTAGGAGCAAGGCATGTGCCACGATTCAATCCAGTCAGGCCCCAGTAAGGTTGATCACCTGGGAAGGGACGAAGACTGACTTCTCCTTGTTGATGCAAATGCCAAGGGAGGTAAGAAGGGTGCGAAGAGGTAGGATGGCTACGATGAGGACTTGGGAAAGTGCAATGAGGAGCCAGTTGTCTAGGTAAGGAAACATGGGGTAGCCCAGGCATTGCATGTGTGCGACTTTTGTGAGGACTCATGGAGCTATAACAGTACTGAAGGGGAGCACTCAGAATTGGTAATGGTGGTGTCCCACCATGAACTGAAGAAACTTACAGTGGGCCAGGTGAGTATCAATGTGGAAATAGACATCCTTCATGTCGAGACCTGCGAACCAGGCTCCCTAGTGGGGAGAGAGGATAATCAACGCGAGCATCACCATGCAAACCTTGGATTTCTTAATGAATCTGTTGAGTACTCAGAGGTCCAGGACAGGTCTCTAGCCTCTGCCTTTCTGCGGGATGAGGAAGTATGCAGAGTAAAAGCCATATTCCTTGTAGTGAAACAGGACAAGCTTTATGGCGCCCTTGAGGAGAAGAGCATTGGCTTCTTGTTGGAGGAGGGATTAATGGTATGGGTCCCCCCCGGGGGTCCAGGGTGATGAAGAAACAAGAAGAATTCTATGGAGTTTCCATGATAGATGACCTCCAGTACCCGTGGTGATCTTTCCCCAATTGTGGGAGAATGGGGCAAGATGGCCCCCTAAGATGATATGGGGTGCCGCAGTAGGGATTGGGAGTGGTTTGTAGATCTTGACTAACGTGTCAAAACTGCTGTTTTGACTGCTGCTGGGTCAAGGAGGTAGTTGTGGCAGAGGCCATATATTGTGGCCTGTGTGACTATTGACCTCAACGTTGTGGTTCCTTTTACTGCTGATAATACGGTGGGTAGGAGGCGAGTGATCGGGGGCAGAACAATTGTTTCTACCTGCACCTCAGGGCTGGGGCATAGATGCCGAGGAAGTGGAGGATAGCTCACGAATCCTTTAGGGAATGGAGAGATTCATCCTTTTTTTGAATTGTTCTCGTGTATCGAAAAGGAGGTCTTCAGTGCTGGTTTGGACCTCCTGCGGGAAACCAAAGAACTACAGCCATGCGTCTCTGCAGAGCACAACACCAGTTGCCGGTGCCTGAGAGGCTGTGTCGGCCGCATCCACAGCAACTTGGAGGCCAACTTTGCCCTGAGCTTCCCCTCATCCAAGAGAATTTGGAACTGCTGTTGCTTGTCTGCTGGCAGTTGATCTTTAAACTCAGCGTGTTTTGAGAAGTTAAGAAAATCATATTTCGCAAGCAGGGCTTGATAGTTCTGGAGCTCTGCTGAAGAGTAGACCTTCCTGCTGAGCAGGTCAATCTTTTTTGCCCCTCTGTCCGGGGGAGTGGAGCATTGGGGTTGCTGGTGGACCCACTTCATTGCTGGGTGGATCACTAGAGAATAGGGAGATGGGTGGGTGAAGAGCAAGTCTGCATCCTTGGCGGGGATGAAGTATCTCTATTCAGCCCTTTTGGGAGTGGGAGCACAGGAGGTGGGGTATGCCAGACCGCTTGTGCTGGCTGTAAAATAGCCTTGTTGACAGGAAGGGTCATGCAAGAGGGTCCCTGCAGTTGGAGGATGTCCAGTAATTGATGGTGTGTGTCCTGGACTTCCTCCGCCAGGATTCCCAGAGCCATTGCCATCCGCTGGAGCAGTTCCTGCTACAGACGCCCTCCAGGTTACGCAAACCCGACTTACTCAAATCCGCACTTACGGGAAAAGTTCCGTAAGCTAGAAATAGGAGGGTTTGTTTGTTTGTTGTTTGGGGGGGGGTGGTGTTTTTGTTTTTTGGCATAATTGTCGGGTATACGTTTCTGACTTATGCAAAATTCGAGTTACGCAAGGCATTCCGGAACGGAGTGCTTGTGTAAGTTGGAGAGCATCTGTATTGACAGTAGTTGTCAGGTGGGGCGAGCAAGGCAGGGATAAGCGCCTCATCCAGGGAAGAGGAGGCCACAGACAACGTCTGGTTTGTCTTCCTCGTAAACAGAGGTTGCCAGATGGGGAGCGGGGGGATGGGTGATGGGAGTTGAGTTTGGATCACAGGGCAGCCTATAAGGCCCGAAGTAAGGGTCTCTGCCTATCAGCAGGTCTCAGGGGTGAATGGAGAGGAGCGGTGACCTCAGTAGAGAGCAGTGGGTCTAGGCGACCAGAGCTGTGGGGTGTCGTGAGATGGCCCCGAGGGTCCAGGCGGCAGTAGGTGAGCTGGTGGGATGGGCGGTAAACACAATGGGGAGAGCACCGGCCTGGGCATAGGTGGAGCCGACAGTACCATTGGATCGTGTTTCTTTTTTGCCTTACCCTCAAGTCTGGGATCCTTAGGCGGTGGAGTGGTCAGGTCAGTGCATGACTTGGCACGGCTCAGGGAGGGAACGCAGCGTCCTGGTCAGGGATCTGCTCTTGTGGTCAGAGCTGTGCTTTTTCCCCTCATGGCTTCTCCGACAGTCACGGGACCAGTGGATCCGGTGCTTGGAGGAGCGCTGGTCACCGGTTATGGAGGGCGGGGGTGTGTGTGCACCGCCAGTTCCAGGTCTGAATGCACACACGGGCACATGGCCTCCTCCATGAGGAATTTCCTGTGGTGATGATCTCAAGGCCCTTGCATTCAGGCCTAGAACACTTTGCAAATGCTGCAATGGATAGCAACATGGGCCTCTCTGAGGCAATACAAGCAGTGTTGCTGCTCGTCGCTCACCAAAAATGAGCATGGGCACAATGCACAGTTCTTAAAGCCAGCCTCACAGGGCATAGTCCCTGTATTTGGGTGGCGGGGGGGGGGGGGGGTTGCCCTCCAAAGAGGGAGAAAACTACACTAACTCTACTAACTGCAAGGAAAAACAAACTATTTACAACTATATACAGATAAAAGGGCAAAGATCACTCTCTCAGCGGAGCTAAGAGTGTAGAGGAACGGGGGTTCCAACTCCAGTCATGCAGCAGTAGGAGGGAACTGGAACAGCATTGACCCACACAGCCTATTATAGCCTCAGCTGCAAACACAAGGGAATGCACGATGCACGTGTGGGTCAACGGGCACTGCTACGAAAAACTTCTGGCTCTGGTACATGGCACACCTGCACACCCACGTTTGCAATCCGTATATGGACCATCACTCAAAGAAGCAGCAAGATTATATACAGATGTGGAAATTGATTTGCCACTATTTTACAACTACTATATTTCACTGTTTCAAAACATTTGTGATTTCAGACAGTACAGTGCCTAATCAAGCCTGTTTCCTTTTGTCTCATCATGTTCATTTTTGTCTCCATCCTTTTTGGCCTGATTGAACAATAATATGTTGACTTTGCTGAATTTTTCTAGCATAAACAATGCCAACACTTTTGGAAGTGCTTGCTGTACTTGTACCGCACCTCGGAAATAGTGCTTGAGGATAGCCAGCACCATTGCAGGGCTATTGTGAACAGAAAGCTGCACCAGTATAATGCATTCATGCAGTACTCCTACCCCAGGCAGTCACACCTTTGAAAGTGTTGATGGTGGTGTTCTCTACTGCAGACAAGACTACTCAGCTTTTTCAAGTCTATCCCAGACCTTCTCACTTAGGAGTCATTTTTAATGCAAAGCCAGAATCAGCGAGCTAAACAGAAAGGGCTGTTGTCCGGAGATGTTTACATACTTGAGGGTTGCATGCTTTGTTGCACATATGAGAGGCTCCTTGCATCCCTCCATTTCTCCCCCATCCCCACAAGTTCCGTGTGTGTCATCCTCCCATTCCTCTCTATTTCAGGAACTCCCTACAACCCCTCCCTCATGCCAGGGGCTCTCTTGTCCCCTCCCCACAATATAATCCCTCATCTTCCCTTCCCAATTCTAAATTAGGTCTCAAAAATATTACACATTTCAATGTAATAGTTGCTTGAAGGTGCTTCGTGTTTGTGAGGTAATCAAGTTTGGAATAAACTTTGGATATGGGAAGAGAGAAAATTTCACCAAATCCAAATTATGTGATATGTTGAGAAGTATTCTGAGCTGTTACCCTATAAACATAAACATTTAAATGGCCACTGTCACCCCCGGGCTCTCAATATTTTATTCCCTCTTCATTGCCATTTCCTTGTGATTGATTGCATGCTTCTGTCTTATCCAGATGGCACTTATGGTACACATTTGAATTCTACATGGAATCCCATGCGTTATTCAAGCTTTTGACACCATTGGGCACTGAAATAAACTGATGTTGTTCTGGGTGGCTAAAGGAAGATGAGTTTGCTTATCCTTAAGGCACCTAGACCTCTGAGGATCATGATGAACATGGAAGATCAAGGGATGAAGGGGAGAAGGTTTTAAAGATCTGTGATTGATAATGGGGCTGAAGTTATTGATGGATCTTTTCCCACTTGTTTCCAAAAAGCAGATTTGTTTTTTCAGGGAAGGCTCCCCTTCCTCTCTCTGGGAATGCTAACTGAGCATACTCAGTAATGGTCTGCTACCAATGGTGTCAACTGCCACACACAACCACTCCATAAGGACCAGGTAGGTTCGTCGGAGGTCTGCAGATACCCAGTGGTTGTGTTCTGCAGTGGTTGAGGGAGTAGAGCAGGTTCTTGAAATGTTGTTTACAACTAGTTGCTGTGGAGACTGTTTATTACTGAGTGCTGAGTGGCTGATACGTTTTGCTGCTAAAATGTGTAGTGATGGAGTGTTCATTTCTTTTCAGGAATTTTGTGAATACTTTTATTCAGTTTAAGAAGCCCATCATTGTAGCAGTAAATGGCCCAGCCATTGGACTTGGAGCATCAATATTATCTCTCTGTGATGTGGTTTGGGCTAATGAGAAGGCTTGGTTTCAGACACCGTACACTACTTTTGGACAGAGTCCAGATGGATGTTCATCCCTCACATTTCCTAGGATAATGGGCCTGGCTTCTGTAAGTAACTTTAATAAAAATAAATAATCAGCTTTCTGCCCCGTTAGTGCTTTATCTACAGTGATCCTGTCATGTTTTCATTGGTGCGTGGATTGTAATTGTTTTATGAAAATGGTTCATGAGAAATAAATATATTTTTTTGCTTATCTACTCTGAGTAGACTGTGACGAGGCCTCCATGGGTATACAAAAGAGGAGCGAGAGGGTGCATGGGCTAATTATAACCCTTCTCCTTGTGCAAGGCTAACTGGTTGTAGTGGCAGAGGTCTCCCCAAAAGGGAAGGGAAAACTGGGCCACAAACATGCTTCCTCTCCCTCCATATTAGCCAGCAGATCTGGGCCAGCACATGAGGGATTACATGCTACGTCCTGTAAAGGCGGGAGGCAGAGACTGCTCTGTTCCCCCAGTGCTCCTAAAGGCATAATGCCTAAGTCAAGCACAACCATACTGGAGTATTGCATTTCTAGCTGCCACCTATAGTTGCTTACTTCCCACAATCTTACCCTAATGTGTAAAATATGTTCATGTATTTTCTCTGTTTCTCTCATGAGTAGCCTCGTCAGACTTTCCTAAGATGCACATATCAGTTGAAGTGGCTTTGTTTAATATTAACATATTAATATCCTGATATTTTATTTCTCAAGTGTTCCATAAGACACTTTTGTTTGTCACTCCTAAGTGTTATGCCAGGGCAGTGTGTAGTCTGTAGGATCAGTAGGTTAAAAACATGTTCCCATTTCATGTTACTGCTGAAACTGCATTTACATACAGCTTAAAAAAAAAAATCAAGTGAAGGGGCAAAGTTTAAAAAAAGCTGAAAAAAGCCACAGTTACCTGCATTATTTTTCATTTTGCTTCATACTACTGTGCATTTTATTTCATAATATATATGCATCCTTCTGAGCAGCATTTGATGTTAGACCTGCAGCCTAAGCCAGTATGAAATTGACTAGCAGCTCCATGAAGCAAGTGCCTAGGGCTGCCTGAATTTTTTTTTCTAGAACCCTCTCCGCCCCCATCACTCCCCTCCCCCTCACACACACAAACAGATGCACTTACTGATTGATTTAGAAGGAACTTTAAATTTTTATTTTACTAGTGTAATTAAAGTTTGAATAGATTTCATAACTAATTAACAGACCTCATTGTGAGACTGCCAGATACAGTTCTTTAAAAGAAAAATTTAAATGTTAGATTAATAATTTTTTCATGCTGGTGTCTACTCTAAGTGAGCAGTCATTCCTTTCCATTTGTATTTGGTTTCTAGTTTTGAGAAACTTTGTGACTGATAATTTTTTAAGAAGTTTGAGTTTAGATTGCATGAATTTTACATGTTCCTTGGGGAATGTATTGATTTTTCTACTTGTAGCAAAAATTATTCTTAAATTAGCTGGTTTTGGATAGCCAGAGACTGAATACTGGACTAGATGGACCATTGGTCTGATCCAGTATAGAAATTCCTATATTGTTGGGTTTTTTTAAAAATAACCACGTTCTAGAACATATTGTCCCCTAGTATCATGTTTATAACCTGTTGGGAGAGGGGATCACGTGCTAATTGGATTTTTTAAAAATAAGGACAAAATGGATAGAGGAATTGGAACAGAATGAGAAGGAAACAGAGGAATGAAGGAACAGTACGTCTGTCTGCATGGCAAAAAAGCCCCATGGCAGCGCATCTCAGAGCCCGGCTCTACAGCCTTGGGCTTGTGCTATAGTGCTAAAAATAGCCATGTAGCCATTTGGGTTTGGGCTCTATATCTTCGGGAGAAAGGGGCTTTCAGAGCCTGAGCCTGAACGCCTAGAGTTATTCATAACACCATAACTCAACTCTGAGTCTAGAGCCCTGGGCTCAGACTCACTGCTGTTTTGTTTTGTGTAGACATACCCAAAAGCGAACTTACCACTCAGAGTGTTAGTGAAATGTATTGTGTTATTACTTTTTACATTTTATTCTATTTCTATGGGATATGGCCAATAGCGCTGTCAATTTTCAGAGCAGAAATACAGGGGTTGGTTGCAGAATATTGTTGACAGCAGGACTCTGGTCAAATTGCTGTTAACGTTTTGGCATGTATTGGAGCTAGATCAAGAGCTAAGTGCCAGCAGAAAGCATTCCCCTTCAAAACCTGTCAAACCATAACACTAACTTCAAGTTGGAGAGGCTCTGCTGTTTTGTAGCTTGTAAATGAGATTTAACATGACCACACCATTTTTCATTACAGTTCTTTATAATATTTCTTGTTGAAAGAGCTCAGCCAGATCTATCAGGTTCTAAAGGAATAAAAAGTCACTCTGGCATTCACACTCCTACAGATGATAAATAATTAGACAAATTACGTTTATAAACTCCCAAGGAGATTTGTAATTACAAAAAGTAAATTCAGTGTTAGTTCAGAAGTTCTTCACTTTGTACCTTCTCGCAAAAGATACTTCCTTTTCCTGATGTGTTCACTTGACATCAAGTGCGTATAAGATAGTCCATGATGCAACATTCTTATAACTCTATAAGTTTAGCTACAATTTTGTCAGTTAACAGCTATCACAAATATACTTTCCAATTTTGCAAACAGGTTCATAAACTTTTTGTTAAACATTTTACACAAGGTGGATTTATAGGTGGATCTACCCAACACTTTCTCTTTTTGTACATGATTCATAGCTTCCTTTCTGCAACTTGAGATGGAAATCTATTTACAGTGTCTTCCTTTGGATCTGCAAATACAGTGAAACTATTCTATGAAACCTCTCAATACATGGTGTAGTCTGTGTGTTTAGTGGATTGGGCATCAGTAACTTTATTTGTTAGCAAGAACTCAGATCTTTTAAGTCACTTAATCACGCTGGGCCTTAAGTTTCGCCATCTGTAAAATGGGGATAGTGATTTGTAAGTTATTTGAGATCCTTGGATGAAAGGCTAAGTGCCAAGCATTATTCAATTGCTTATCTTAAAAAAGGCTAAATTTGTCAGATCTGTCTCATATTTCTTCTCTTTATTCCATGAGCTCTGATACAATAGCCTTGTCATTGAAAGTAGCAACTCTGTATTAAAGAAAGACTATCGATGCAGTAGCTACTAAGAATGGAATAGAATGTTAAAAGATAGAAATATTTGTGCTTAAAGTTAAGGGGAAATAATACATTTTACTATATTAGCATAGTTGTATTTAACATTAGAAAATAATACACATTATTTATAATAGTGCACTAACTCCTGCATATGAGAATTATCTTGCATGCCAATATATTTTCTCATTCCATGCCTATAATCCATATCATAAAAATACTATTTAAAACTAGGCCTCAAAGATTCAGAAAGAACAGAAGCTCTATCCACCTACTCAAAACAACTGTTTTTAAATTAAGTATTAAAACAACGTATGTCTGAGGTTAATAGAAAGGAGGAAATACTATGAACCGGATCAAAAAGTTCATTCAAGTTGCTGTAAAAACTCCTACTGACTTCAGTGGACTTTGGGATCAGGCCCTGTGAGAATATCACATTTTAAATATTTAAAGTCTCAGTGGTAAAAATTTTAAGCTGCAAAATCTGTTGCTGCATGACTTTTAAATATGCTTTCTTCCAACACAGAAAAAATGAGTCAACTGAATGGTGATCTGTGGAGGAATGTTACTGTTTGTTAGTGCTGCAGAAGTCAAAATTAAACCACTAAAACTAATCAAACACAGGAGATGCATCAAACTACTATTTGTAATCACTTCCATTTATTTTCCAGATTTTTTTTAATGTTGCAATCTAATTATGATTTATTTTTAGTATGAGTTATAACTAGCACTATTTCAAGTGAATTACATCTTAACCATTCATGAATGGAAAAAGTGTGACTTTTCTCAAGTATTTATCTGGTGATTTCTTATTTAATCAGACGCATCTCTGATTAACTACTGAGTTATGATAGTTGGCAACACAACAATTTTAACATCTATTTTCTTTTTATATATTACTGATGTATTTGGATTAACACTGGAGAGCTACAGTACAACCAAGCATCTCAACTAGTGCAGGCATTTTATTAACATTTTCCTTTAAACTTTTCTTTTGTCATTACATTTCATATCAGAAATAACTTTTTATCCCCTCAGGCAAATGAAATGTTATTCAGTGGAAGGAAGTTGACTGCGCAGGAAGCTTGTGCAAAAGGATTGGTATCTCAAGTGTTTTGGCCGGGAACATTCACACAGGAAGTAATGGTTCGAATTAAGGAACTTGTCACATGTAATTCAGTTGTAAGTTTCATTTTATTTTCTTCCATTTTATAAATAGATTAATAATGAACTACATCATTCACTCATCTTTCTAGAAACAATTCGCATGGCATACTTGAGATAAATTATGTAGATTGGAGCACAAAGTTTTAATAACGCATTCCAATATTATTAGGCTCATCATTAAAAAATAAAGAGGTCAAGGAGAGAGGCACCTCTCAAATTATCACACGCTGTAATAGATTCTAGGATTGATAACACAAGGCAAAATCTAAGTTAAGAGTATACTCCACATAAAAAGAGACTAATACTAACTCACTCCAAATTAAAATAGTTGCCATAAGAACTGAGCAGAAATACAGAAATGAATGGCAGGTGTATTTGGGGGGGAGGGAGGAGGGGAGGAAGAGAAGAGTCTTTGCTTTAACACCACAGTGTGGCTAACTCCTCTGTGTTTAACAGTAGCAATAGTGTAGTCCAGGGGTAGGCAACCTATGACATGCATGCTGAAGGCGGCACGCGAGCTGATTTTCAGTTGCACTCATACTGCCTGGTTCCTGGCCACTGGTCCGGGGGGCTCTGCATTTTAATTTAATTTTAAATGAAGCTTCTTAAACATTTTAAAAACCTTATTTACTTTACATACAAAATAGTTTAGTTCTATATTATAGACTTGGAGAAAGAGACCTTCTAAAAACGTTAAAATGTATTACTGGCACGCGAAACCTTAAATTAGAGTGAATAAATGTAGACTCGGCACACCACTTCTGAAAGGTTGCCGACCCCTGATGTAGTCAATAAAATCAGTCAAAAAACAAACAACACTGAAGTTTCCAAATTTGGATGGAAAATAATCCATGATTTTTCCTTCATCTCAACAGCTGGCTATAAATACTAATAAAACCAGGGTGGGGTGGGGGAGGAGAATTTTTTAATCATCTTTAAGTACTAATAGTCTCAGTCCCTTAATGACATACCTGCTCAAAGTAGCTTTTGGGGTCAGCACTTCATTTGCTCTAGAAAGAAAGAACAGACTCCGCCACTTTCACATCAAAGAACCACTTACACAATGTAACTTAAATATTTACCAACATTTTAGCACACATCAAGAGACTAATATAAATATACCTGTACCTAAGAACCATGAGTATAAAATTCTGGACACTCCGTTAAATTAGGTTTAAATTCTCAGAGATGCACATAGTAAGAAGATACAGGAGCCATTCTGCTCCTGCCCACAGGTGGCAGTTGCTCTCCTGCCAGCTGGAGTTTTACCAAAACGTAAAGTATGTTTTAAACTACTAGATAGTCACAATCTTCACAACAAATCAACATCATTTCTGCTCTTATGAAGTCTTTGTTTTCAGAGGAGGGCAAAAGAATTGTCTAAAAATCATCAATTTTAGCATTTAAAAGCAGCCTATGAAATTTTACTTAAAAATAAAAAAAGCTATTTTTTAGATGTAAGGTCTACCAGGTTATAATTCGGACAATCCTGGAAAACACAGTGTTGTGATCAGAATTTACCAAGTTGTTATAATGACTTCTGTCTCTTTTAATACCATCTATAAAGTCTGGTTCATACTCAAATATTTCCACTTTTATCTGGCACAGAATGAAGAAGCTCCTGTATTTACTTTATGGAAAAGTAACTGCTCAATGTGGGACATATTGTCCCCTAGATTCGTGTGCATAATTTCTCTTAGCAATATTGGGATTTGCCCATATACATCTACAGGTGACTATTCCACTTTACTAACAAACATTTAGCACACAGATTACTAATATCATTTGTGGTTTTTGTGTTACAGGTGCTTGAAGAATCCAAAGCTTTAGTCCGTAATATCATGAAGGTGGACTTAGAACAAGCAAATGACAAGGAGTGTGAAGCTTTAAAGAAAATCTGGGGCTCTGCACAAGGGATGGACTCTATGTTAAAATACCTGCAAAGGAAAATCGATGAATTCTGATGAGATGTGCACTGACACTGGAATTGTATTTACCTGGACATCTGGGGCATAAAAATGCCCCAATTTTATTTTGAAAACCTGTTACCAAGTCACCCATAGCTCAAAGCTTGGGGATGGGATTGGAAAGACCCTCACGCTTATTGTCAAGGGGTTGTAAAGTACTGTATCTTAAAAAAGAAATGAACAAAAAAACTCTCCCTATATATATATATATATATCTTTATATACACAAACTAAAAATTATAATGGAGTGCACTACCAAACATCTCTTTGAGGCTCTAGTTTTTGTTATCATTGGCTAGTACTGTATCAGAAAGAATGGGGGGGGGGGGGGGAGGAATGAATTGTGTTGTATTATTTTCTGTGTGGCAGGGAAGTCTGAATAATGCTTCCCCCCTTCACTAAAATACAGAATTGAAACGGGTATTAGCCAGCCCCTACTTTCACGGCCCAACAAGTGGCTTCAGATAAGACATTGTCTTGATCTCAGAAGAAGGTTGAAATACCTCAACTAATGGAACATTCTAATTTTTTTTTGTTTGTTTGTTTGAGAATAAAACCCTATAATGAAAGATTTAATTAGATAAATATCCCAAAAAGAGTGTGCTCAGGAGCTATGCTAAGAAAACACTCAACCCCTTTTTTTGGGGGGGGGACATGTCTAATTCTTACTTAGATAGCATAAAGAAACCACTGTCTCTTGGGGGGGGGGAAGCTTGTTTTGCAGTATTAGTGAATCACTGAATATCTTATGTATATGAATATCCTAAGTTATAAGTTAGTTTTAGTGTTTTTTTTAAATAGTTTTGATTTTTTTTAATAACTACATAAGTGCTTCTGTTGCTGGGTGAGAATACTACTTTCTACACAGTATGGTTTTTTTTCTATGTGCTGGATTAATTGATGTATTACACCAAAAATGCATTTTAGGTTCACTTAGAATATATTTTATTTAAATAAGTTAAAATTCTTTTGGCACACTATTACATACAAAAACTCCTTTTATAAAAAACTACCTTATAGTAGATGTTTAATGTTCTTTGTCTATGCTTTTTTATTATTTTAAATATACACTATATATACACAATATGGTGTAAAAGAGTGCCCTCTGTAAATAGACCTATTTTGCATTCCTTTCAGGACTGGTTACTGATTCCTGACTGCAGATATCTGCTATTACTTGGGTATCTGTGCTTGCAATCTTATTGAATGTATTATGAAGAATGAAAAATCAAACCTTATTTTTGTACAGTTTTGAAGTTTATACTTGGAACTGACCACCTCCCTTCCTAGTGGAGAGCTGTACAGTATGTAAATTGCTTTTACCTTGGATTGGTACAGTATTTTTGCATCTGTGGGACCTACTTTTGTTCTGGTAGTTTGAACTATATATAAACTGTACAATCTGTAAAGTTTTTATAGAATAAATATTCAGCTGTGAAAATTGGTTAAAATAAAACTAATATTTCTTAACACATTTTAAATGGGTTTCTCTCTTTGTCCTCTTTTTCAAAGATAAGCTTCCAAGATAAAGGAGTCTCCTCTTTTTAACAAACCTTGTAAGTGATGGTATTACAGCAATGAAAGGTTAATGCTTTAATCTATTACATTTTCCCCTCAGTGTCAAGTGGGAAGTTGAGTCTATGCTGTAAATCATTCTCTTAGAGGGAAAACAGAATACATGAAGCCATTCTATCTCCAAAAGACTAATCTGTTTATGGTAGGTTCTCCTCCCAGGCATTTCAAAAGGGTAGAATACAGTTTTTCCCACTAGTTCTACAAACCAGTAACTGAAATTTGTTTGGAAGTGATCATATTGAAGGGAGAGAGGAAACCCAGCATGCTAGACCAGATTCTGATGTGTAGAATTTCAGCCAGATACTCATTACACCCCTCTCTCATTCTAAATAAGCCTTACGGTGAGTATATAGTGCACCTATATCCACTTTCATGCTCCTTTATGCTGCCATGGCATTGTAAAGGGGCCTTAATGTAAATAAGGATCAGATCAGTAATTCTTCCAACATGCTCATGCAGGCAATTCAAATGGAAAGGAATCCCCCTTTTGCTACAGCATAGTAATCAACGAACTCAAGAAAGCCCCAACCTCTGCTGGATAGGGTGACCAACCTGTCAACATCCTGTATGCCCATGTGCATGCACACTCGCCAGGCTGCCTGCAGAACTTTATCTAATCATGCTGGTCATGTGTACAACCTGTTTCACATACATACGATTACAAACCTGACCCTTTATTCTGTGGGATGCTTCCCTAACCTTCATTATATTCTGACCATGTGTCCCCCTTTTTTTTTATTAAGAACCACAAGAAAATGAATGATCATATAATGTGACCCATAAAAGAAAACCCTGAAATTGAGATGTGATTAAAATAATTAAAGCGAGATTAAATTGACGCTCAAATCCAGCTCTCCAAGATCTGTTTGGGGATTAATGGGTTCTGGCTACTATGCTGTTTGTTTATAAACAGCAGGGACTCTACCCCAGTCGTTCATACTGTAACGATGACAGTTCCTACAAAAATCTTCCTACTCGATGTCACAAGCAGCACCTACATGTAAACCGTCAAGGGTCATCAAAAAAACATGCTTTTATACTTTGAGATAGGCAACGTTGTTATGTACCAAACTAGATAGAAAAAAAGCTTTCGCTGCTAGGCTGATTCTTCTCTCCCTTCAAAGTCAAGAGAAACTCCATTAAAGCCTGTGGAGTTACACTGATGTAAAACCTGGGAGAGAATGGAGACAGACGCAATCTAACATTTAGATGTAGATTTCTCTCTGTATGTATGTATTGGATAGTGCACTAAATTTGCCAGTAACTTAAAACAAAACAAAAAAAAAACACTATTGGACCCATAGGTTTTGCATGTGCAAATATTAACACCTGCACACATATAAGTGCATGTGTAGACAGAGGCTGGGCACTGCAGATTTACCTCCTAAGAATCAACAAATTATTACAAAAATGGAATTTGATACACTATTTTTTGAAGGTTAGCTTTTGAAAAAGATTGCAAATTAACGATTTGGGGAAAGTTCCAGCTTAGAAATAGATTTTTTCCTCTTTTGTGCATTTGCCTCTAAATCAAAAGCTTGTAGGTACTTACACACCTTGAGCTTTTCCTCCTTGTGCTTTATAACGAGTGCCTCAATTATTAAATGAATGTAAATTCAAAGTCATATCCAGCAAAGCGGCACCCTTCTTTCCCCATTTGTTTAATGACACTCGGGGGGGGGGGAGGGGCAGTTGACATAGACACTTCAAGGCATGTGTTTTTTCAGAAGTATCACCGGTTCCTCACAAAACTGGACTGGTGCTCAAAGTGTGGATCAGTTTAGGAGTGTGGTTTTCAAAGCCAGTCCGCCGCTTGTTCAGGGAAAGCCTCTGGCGGGCCAGACCGGTTTGTTTACCTGCCACCTCCGCAGGTTCGACAGATCACGGCTCTCATAGATTCATAGAGTCTAGGACTGGAAGGGACCTCGAGAGGTCATAGAGTCCAGTCCCCTGTCCTCATGGCAGGACCAAATACTGTCTAGACCATCCCTGATAGACATTTATCTAAATATCTCCAGAGATGGAGATTCCACAACCTCCCTAGGGAATTTATTCTAGTGTTTAACCACCCTGACAGGAACTTTTTCCTAATGTCTAACCTAAACCTCCGTTGCTGCAGTTTAAGCCCATTGCTTCTTGTTCTATCCTTAGAGGCTAAGATGAACAAGTTTTCTCCCTCCTCCTTATGACACCCTTTTAGATACCTGAAAACTGCTATCATGTCCCCTCTCAGTCTTCTCTTTTCCAACCTAAACAACCCAATTCTTTCAGCCTTCCTTCATAGGTCATGTTCTCAAGACCTTTAATCATTCTTGTTGCTCTTCTCTGCACCCTCTCCAATTTCTCCACATCTTTCTTGAAATGCGGTGCCCAGAACTGGACACAATACTCTAGTTGAGGCCTAACCAGCGCAGAGTAGAGCGGAAGAATGACTTCTCGTGTCTCGCTCACAACACACCTGTTAATACATCCCAGAATCATGTTTGCTTTTTTTGCAACAGCATCACTCTGTTGACTCATATTTAGCTTGTGGTCCACTAGAGGCTCAGATACCTCCTCTATTAGCTCCTTGAGTATTCTAGGATGCATTTCATCAGGCCCTGGTGACTTGCAGGCATCTAACTTTTCTAAGTGCTTTTTAACTTGTTCTTTTTTTATTTTATCTGCTAAACCTATTCCCTTCCCATTAGCATTCACTATGTTAGGTATTCCTTCTGACTTCTCGGTGAACACCGAAACAAAGAAGTCATTAAGCATCTCTGCCATTTCCAAGTGTCCTGTTTCTCCCTCTTCACTGAGCAGTGGGCGTACCCTGTCCTTGGTCTTCCTCTTGCTTCTAATGTATTGATAAAAAGTCTTCTTGTTTCCTTTTATTCCTGTAGCTAGTTTGAGCTCATTTTGTGCCTTTTGCCTTTCTGATCTTGCCCCTGCATTCCTGTGTTGTTTGCCTATATTCATCCTTTGTAATCTGTCCTAGTTTTCATTTTTTATATAACTCCTTTTTTAGATCATGCAAGATCTCGTGGTTAAGCCAAGGTGGTCTTTTGCCACATTTTCTATCTTTCCTAACCAGCGGAATAGCTTGCTTTTGGGCCCTTAATAGTGTCCCTTTGAAAAACTGCCAACTCTCCTCAGTTGTTTTTCCCTTCAGTCTTGATTCCCATGGGACCTCACCTATCAGCTCTCTGAGCTTACCAAAATCCACCTTCCTGAAATCCATTGTCTCTATTTTGCTGTACTCTCTTCTACCCTTCCTTAGAATTGCAAACTCTATGATTTCATGATCACTTTCACACAAGCTGCCTTCTACTTTCAAATTCTCAATGAGTTCCTCCCTATTTGTTAAAAGCAAGTCTAGAACAGCTTCCCCCCCAGTAGCTTTTTCAACCTTCTGAAATTAAAAGTTGTCTGCAATGCAGTCCAAGAATTTAGGCTCTAGGCCAAAGGGGGCTGCGGAAAGGGCGGCCAACACATCCCTTGGCCCGCGCCACTTCCTGCAGCCCCTCTTGGCCTGGACCAGCGAACCGTGGCCACTGGGAACCACGATTGGCCGAACCTGCGGACGCGGCAGGTAAACAAACTGGCCCGGCCCGCTAAGGGCTTTCCCTTAACAAGCGGTGGACCAGCTTTGAGAACCACTGGTTTAGGAGACATCTCAGCACAGTAAGCCTGGGGCCTCTTTTCCCACAGAACCTCTCTCTAATCCTATTAAGAGTTTGCCAGAAACACCTGTTTCTTTGGGAGACTTTTCAATAGTGAGTGAGTTTTCTAGCCTTCTGCAAGAATTGTTTGATTAATTCTTTGTTTGCAAGGAGACGTGTGCAAGATTAGTTTTCCAGCCAATATTCCCCAGCAGGTATTTGAATTCAAGTTGGCCTAATCTAGAGTTTTACCTTTAACTATTCTGAAAAATCTCTATCTTGGCTTATTTCCCAGCAAGTCTCCACAGCAAATCATTCAGGAACCCATACCATCTAATAAAGCTGATCAAAGCAGGGTTTGTTCTCCTATGTAAAAAACACTGCAAAGAAACAGCGAACTGGTAGCTGTGAGGACAGAGACATCCTCCTAGTTCGCATAAACCAGGTATAGCGTGTAAAAAGTGACCAAGATATTTTAAATCTGTTTTCTCCATGCATTCCTCTTTTGGTAATGATGCCTTCTTTCTCTAGCATACATTTTACCTATTTTTGTAAAGCTGTGTATTTATTTACAGTGGTAGATTAATCTCAAAAAACAATAAATTCCTTGAGTCTGAAGCTTCAGATTTAGCTTCTAAGGGCCACATTCAAGTTTTGCTTCACTTCCAGTGAACTACAGAAAGAATGGTTATGTAGCTTGCAGTAACTTTTGTGCTTGAGATGTTTTGCTCACTCCAAATGTGCATATACCTCATGCACATTGAGATTGGAGTCGCTGAACATCAGAGTCCCTTGGGCCAAACCTGCTCCCTCCACCTCTCCCGTAACTGCTACCTGAGGGCATGAAAGGCAGAGTGGCTCAACAGTCCCTTGTGTCTCTCTGAAATTCTGAATTTCAACAAACAAACAAAGAATGGGGATGGAGGGCAGGTCATGGTATCCCCACTGACAACATCTCAAAGAACCACGGTTACTGCAAAGGTAAGTAACTTTTTGTTGTTCTTCATTAGTGTGGATCCCACTCTAGGTGACGGGAAAGCAGGTGGCAGTGAGGTAGGTGGGACTGAAGAGTCTCATCGGCCACTAATTAACTACTGTGACTCTTTGTCACCATCCTGAATCTGAGAGTGTATATACTTGTTCAGTCTTCTCAGGATAAAGATCTGCTTTTTTCTTTGGAATAAGGAAATATGGGAAGTAGAAATCACTTTCTGAATCGCAGAGGTACCTTCTCTAAGGTTCCTTTTCAGTTTATCGTGAAAAGGGTCCCTCAAGAGGGACAGGGAACGGGCCGTGATGCAAAGACTGGAAATGAATATAGTACTCAGGGGGAGACAACGTCTAATGCCTATTTGCCAGTGATTATTCTAGGCAAAGATGGCATTCAAAGATAAGGTTTGGGAATGGCTCCAGTATGGCCATCACATTGCAGCGTGGTAGTGACGGAGAAGATGGTGGCCTCTTTTGTGAGAATATGGGTCTCTTTTTCTAAGGATGATCACTGTTCTTTGTTTGGTCTGAGAATGGGATCAGAAGGACTCCCATCTTGAGGCCAAGATATCAATGCTTAGTGATCCCAAAGTAGCCATAGAGTCTCTTAAGGAATGTAAGGCCTGTTCCGTGTGGCTGCTTAATAGGTCAGTGTTCTCAAAGAGTAGCTCTTCTGTAATATTTTGTACCCTGGTGGAGCTACCCCAGGCCTGTAGCCCTCCTTGCTGTGATTGGTAATTCAAGATGTGAAGCAGGGAGTAAACTTTTGTCCCAGAGATCCAGCTTTTTAGGGTCTTTATCTCAGAGAGTAGCTTTTGATGGACCAGGCTGTCCAGCTTTCTCCTGGATTGTAGAGACCAGCAGAGCTCCAGGGAATGTGTGTAGATGCCCTTCTGTAGGATTTGATCTGTTTTACGCTTGCTTGCTAGTTGCGGCAAGGATCGTAAGGTTGTTAGCTGGCTCCAAATTGTCTTCATTAACAGGTATTGCTAACCTTCCCAGAGCAGAAGATATCAAGTTATTTATGGGCCTTTTCCCTTAATCAGTCTAAATCTCCAGTGTGTCAGTAATTTGTGAGAGCAGCTCCTGAAAGGCTCTGAACTCATCCAGCACTTGTAGCAGAGGGGAAAGGAGTAGATAGGGTTGTTTTGGTTTTTGGGGTGGGGGAGGTCTTTAATAAAAGTAAGGAAAAGTTTTTAGAAGAAAAAACATGAGGGGGATATATAGGGAATTCACTATATATTCACCCTAGTTATGAAAATTTATAGCAAAGAGCTAAGGGGTAGCAGGTAGACACACTCTGGCTCTATCTCACTACCACAGATAGAGGGAATTAAGGGACAGTTGCAGCTGCCTTTTATATCCACAGGGGGCAGGCATGGCCCAACTTCATATCTGTTCGAAGATTACCATTTTAGCTGTGTGAGGCTCATGCACATTTAGAATAGGATCCACACCACTACTCAGTGAAAAGCTTGCACTGGCTTTTCGTTCCATAACCCAACCCCCTGCTCTTGTGCAACTATGCAGGGGCCAGCTACAATCTAGCCCTAAAGACAGGTGTTTTCTTTTGTTGGGAGGGGGGATACAGAAGAGGGGAGTTAGTAGATACCAACAAGTGATGCTGTGGATTGAACTAAAAAAAGCCTTGTGCCATTTTTGAATTAGTATCTGGCTGCCAACACCGACTCAACAGCGTGCCACACTGCTATGGGGACAGCATCACTCCCCAGCGGCTGCGGGGGCTGTATTACAGCAATCAAAGCTGGCTCAACTCAGCATTGGACTTTGCTTAATGCACCACTGAGCAGATGATGCAGGAGCAGGACCATATTCTAGAGCAGCTGTTGCTCTTAAAGCCACCATCCATAACCACCACAAGAGTAAGGGCTAGAGGTGGCAAGTCACCATTCTCCTTCTGTCTAGGACTGTAATGTCCTGAATCATGTGCACAATCTATAACAACCCCAAGCAATTTGATCAATAATTTCTTAGGGCTGGGCTATAAATGAAGCAGAGCCAGCACCTCCAAGAGAGAAGACTGTCTGCTCCCTACTTCATTTTTGTTTTTTAAAGCAAGATACCCAGCATCTGCATTCTTTGAGCTCCATGGCCAGCACAAGCACTCCGCAGGTCATGAATTTGGCTCCTTTAATCTCTCTTGCTTTAGGGAATTTCAGCTCCTAGGCACAAGTTTCCAGATCCTTGAAAGACTGGACGTATAACATATGTGGTTTGTCTCCCAGCAGGACTATTTTTAGTATCTCACAGAGGCTGCTAAAAGGTCCTTACAGTTGTGATTTCATAAAGAGCAGGGCTAGGCCTAGATTTGTCCTGTATCCATATTTGGACAGCTCGTAACAGTCTATTCCTGGAAACAAGCAAACACTTAACCCCAAATCAATCTAATGCTTCTGAAAGGCGCTGCTGGCACTAGAAGTGGAGAAGTCACGTTGTCTCCACAAAACAATTGTAGCACAGGTTGTACCTGCAGTGAACGTTCCCTACAACGCAGCACCAATGCACCTCAAACCAAGTAGAGGTTATGAAGCAGGTTAGTTTCAACACCCATTCAATTCTTGTCTTCTCTGCTGTGAGGGAGGTGCAAGTAAAGTGAATGGTTATCAGCACTTTTGTTTTTAAACATGAGCCTCACCTCTGCCTCTGTTACACTTATGCATTAAACACACTGACATCTGCTGCATCAGTCAGAAGGAAATAGCCTAAGGTGCATACACAAGTTGAGGATGAGAGGACAATGCACATGGTGTGAATGTCATTTCAGCCAGATAGTGGTCCTTATTACAAGGGACAAAATAAGATTACAGAGGAGTACCCCACAATCAGGGAGATAGCAACCACTGCAAATAAAATCCTTTAATTGGGTTGATTCCTTTAAGCAACTAAATGCCACTTGAAGATGGAAAGATGACTAATCTAAAAGTACGTAACAATATTTAGCATGAAAATCCTATCCAGATAAGATCTACTCCCTCAGAGAAATTCTTCTAACAATTTCTGGGCTAAGGCAATGTACCAAAACAAACAAATACATCTGTTTCCATGAATAAGCCATCCAGGAATAGGCTGGACACAGAACTAAAAAAATGATTTCATTAACAAGGGTATGTTGGCTTCAGTGAGAAATGTGGATGTGCAAGCCACACAGTAAGTGTGAGCCTATATTTTATTTAAAATGGAAGAGGAAAAAGTATAGCACACCTTTTTCTGTATAAAGGCATGATGAACAACAATCACCACATACATCACCTTGCACTCCACCTATGGACAGAGGTGTTATATCCTGAAGTGTACCCATCACATTTTTTGCTGGTTGCACATAAACTAATTTTTAGACAATACAAGTTGATCAGTGTCACAACATTAATAGACTGACTCAATCTCAGAATGAAAGTAAAAATACACCCCTCATCAATTCCTCAGGTATCAGCTTGAGTAAATAGCTGGATTTTACACTCTATCTTGTGGTTAACAGATTAAGAGCATCAGGCCCCTGAGGAAGACTAATTCTCTGGTAAAAGTGGCTGCCTGCCGTCATCACAGCCACCTCTATTGACACTTGGTGAGAGAGTATCAGATGAGCCAGCCATCAGACAATGCTAAGGGTGGTTTCTCCTGTAGATAGAATGTATACATATTATAGAGCAGTGATTCCAAATGTGTGGGTCACAACCTCTTGGAGGGTTTTGGTGTATCTGTCAAAGTTAGACTCAGGACTCAGTTTGTCAGACCACTCTGTTTTATTAGCACAGCGCNTCTTTAATTCATTCTATTTCTTTAATATAATTCATTTCACTTTCACATATCAAAAAGGAGAGCACAGTTTTTTCAAAAATGGGATTTTATCTATTATAAAAATGGAAAGTTTCCCAGCACCTACTTCAATCAGATATATTTCTTGTATTCTGGAAAACAGGCACATGGTATAATCAAACAGTGGTGGTGCAAGAGAATACACTAACTGACCCGCTAACCAAATAGAGCTGGTGACATGAGCATTACAAGAGCTCTACTGAACTGGAGAACTGTAGTCTTCATCATCCCTAAAATAAGAGGACTCTGCTAGTTTCACCGTCACATCCCCCACCTTACTAGCTTTGTATTAGCCATTGAAAGCGCCAATTACATAGTTACTAGAGAATCATGCCGAGCAGTATAACAGGAAAAAAGGATTGGAAGCTGTCCTGAAGGAGAACAAAGCTCCCTTCTGTTGGGATGAGCATGACTGGTTCAGGGATGTGCCACTTTTCACAGCCCTATGCTAGCTTTGCTGAATTTAGCCATTGTTTGATAGATATTTATAAAAATTTAAGCATCCATAATGGGATTTCATGCATTTGTTCAAAGGAACCTAGAGGGGTATGAGCAGCTATCCAATGAAACCTACTGGAAATCTCTTGAGAGGGAAAGTAGAACTACACAAGCAAGCCTGTCATAAAGCTTTATAGAACTGTTAAAAACAAGTTGTCAACATCACGTCACAATATACGAAGTAAATATCCTGAAATCAAACTCTAAATAAGTTCTCAAGCAATTTTTCTTACTTTGCCTATCTGTGAATTTCACTTATTACTGATGAAAATATTTTGTCAGTTTCCATGTGTGGTGAAATCAACATTTACTGATAATGTAATCCTTTCAAGTCCAATTATAACAAACCTCCCTGTCTGGGTTTCTCTATACTTAAAATGAATGGCATTTTAAAATGTCTTAACTAAGAAGTTTTTAAAATACCACTTAGGGATAATCATAACCTGTTCATACTTAAAAACAAAAAACAACTATGGCTGACTGTGTCTACACTAGGTGCTAATTAAAATATATGTTTAGTTAGCACTAGAATTGGTTTGATTTCTCAATGCAAAAATAATTAACATTTCACACAAATTGTGAAAAATCCATCATTTAAACATTTCAAAGCCTGAAGATGACAGGAGGGAAAAAAGGTTTTTCCCCCTCTCCTTTTTATAAAACCAGCTCTAGTTAACACACTTTAAAGTGCCACTCTGTTTCCCAGGATAGGCAAACACTTCAGTTATATTCCCCACGAGCAGAACTGGTCCAGCACAAAGCTCCTGCAACAAGCCCAGTAACTCTGAGTAAAACTGGCTGAAACTCAGTCAAATGTGTGGTGTTTGTTCCTTCTAAACAATTCTCAGCTTACAGAAATAGTAATCAATCTATTGCTCTGTACAAGGGAAGCTACAAATCAGCTTTTTTAAATTTAGTCATTTTTCTTCTTAAAAATAAACCTGTTTACCATGAAATCTGAATTTGATACAAAATATTTTAAGGCCTAAACTACTTATAATTTCTTAAAATATTTAATTTAAATCTGCTGGGTCCATAAACCTCTATCAAAAACTGAGTTAAAGGTTGCTTTTCTCTATAAAGAAAGGATTAGAGGGAAGACATCTAATTTTTGAGGTCTAGGTTTATAAACATGGCACAATATGTCATTTACTCTATTAAGGGCTTGACTCTGTGGGACCATGCTAGTAGATGTGCAACCCAGCCTCCGATTACAGGAGATACCACCATGTACTTCATCAGGATCATCTACTGAGCCCACCTGGGTGGTCTCATACTCCTAGTTTATAGCTTCTCCCTACCTGAACTCTGATTGACTCAGTTCTCAAAATTATTAATATTTTAACTCCGCACACCATACTCTCCAGCTTTCGTCTTTTTTTTCTTTCTTTTTTTTGGCTTAATTGTCGGAGATACGTTCCCAACTTACGCAAAATTCGACTTACACAAGTCGTTCCAGAACACTTGCGTAAATCGGGCAGCGTCTGCATTTTCCCTATAAAACTGGGTTTAGAATAAACTATCATTTAAACTGTGGCACAAACAGCTGTAGTAGAATGAATCCTTCATTTACAATCTCGCTCTTTTTTTTTTTAAAGCAGTGCACTGACTAATACTCTGAGTCAGTGACTTACCATTGTGTGTCAGGGTCCAGCTTAAGATATAAGGTTATGAATGTCCATCATCTGCAATGTCTACAACTTCAGAGAGTCATTTGCAGGAACCACCAGAAGTGCTGCAATTAAACATCAGACAGTAAGTTACCTGTATCCAAAAGACTTTCATTATCATCATCCAGTATGAACTCATCCATGGTTTTAATTAGGACCAGCAAATTCCAGCAAGACTCCACAAACAAAAGATCCTTTGGTTAATTTACACAACAAATTCTCCCTTTTGTCTTGTTCAGAACAAACATTTAATTGACATGATTCAATCATTACGACCAGGCTACACTCCAAGAGCAGAGCAGACATTGCTGGATACAATGTATGAGAAGGAGATTGAACAAATGTGCAAAAAGCATTAACAGGAAACAGGGCCTGCTCCAGGCACCAGCCCACCAAGCTTGTGCTTGGGGTGGCACCTGGAGGGGGGCGGCACGGTGCGGCGCTCCAGCCACCGGGGAGAGCGGAGCCGCAGCGGGCTCGCCGCCCTCTCCCGGCGCTCTGGCCGCCGGGGAGAGCGGAGCCGCAGCGGGCTCGCCGCCCTCCTTCCGGCGCTCTGGGGTGGCAAAAAAGCCAGAGCCGGCCCTGACAGGAAATTCATCAATCGGTATTGACAGAGCAATGTACACAGCGATCCAATAAGTGCTTGTGTGACAACAGAAGATGGGGTTGTCTAGCTTACAGAAACAATTCATAAATCTGGAAATGCTCACTGTGACACTTCCTCAAGGAACCCAGAACCATATGCCATTGTGTTAACCCTCAGCCTCACCAAGGGAGAGCTTTGCAGCTGCTAAGCTGCATGTCAGCTCTCTGACACTCCATTCTGTCTGCCTTGCCCCCAAAACTCCTCCTACCTCTGCCATTCTAAACCTTGCCCTGCAAGTAACACCCAGTGAACTCCAGTTCCTGAGTTCCCCAGCAATGTCTCTCTATAGTGTCCAGTCTGTCTCACTGGACACTCACAGAAATTAAGTGTGCTGTCTCCAAAGAGACTGAGTACACACTTGCCTGTTAGGTTAGCCGAGGATTCACTCTTATACTTCAATATAACAGCACTCAGATGGGTTATAGTAAAACTAAGAATAAGTTTATTAAAGAACAGGTCTAAGCAAGAGTGAGTGAGACAGGAATGGTTACAAACAAAACATCACACTCTTTCTAGTGAGTACAATTTTTAGCAACTTACAATCTTTGCCTGAACAGTTTTTCCTCATTTACGCCAAATTACCGGGTTGCTATTCCTGCAGGCCCAGGGATCCAACTTTTTGCTCTCCTTCTATTTCTCCAAAATCGATAGTCTTTGCCTCAGGAGTCAGGAAGACTTCTTGGGCGTGCAGACACTCTTTGCTGGTGTGCTCACTTAGCTCCTTTACACTTGATTGCTTTGTTTACCTCATCTGTAATCTGCCAAGCAATTAAAAAAACTAATCACTATTAATCGTGCTGTTAAACAATAGAATACATAGAATGTTAAACCATAATAGAAAAACATCCAAAATATTTAAGCAATTTCAATTGGTATTCTATGATTAACAGTGTGAGTAAAGCTGTGATTAATCGCGATTAATTTTTTTTAGTTAATCTCATGAGTTAACTGCGATTAATCGACAGCCCTACTCATATGTAAATGTACTTTCATCAAGCAATGATATTTGGGACCAGCATGTCACCAATTTACATATAATACCTTACAGGATACCTTTTGGATACCTATGGCAGCAAAATGCTGGGGGCAGGGCCGGCTCTAGGCACCAGCAAAACAAACTGGTGCTTGAGGCGGCACATTTTTAGGGGCGGCATGGCCGGCGCCAGAATACCATCCCTAAAAATGTGCCCCGGCCGCCCTAGCTCACCTCCGCTGCTGCCGCTGATTCGCACACCACTGCTTGCCCTCTCTCCCAGGCTCTCAAACCTGGAAGGGAGGGGGAGATCAGCTGATTCGCGCGCTGCTGCTCACCCTCCCTCCCTCCCAGGCTTGAGAGCCTGGGGGGAGGAGGCAGGGCTGGGGATTTCGGGAAGGGTCGGAGGGTAGGGTAAGAAAAAAAACCGGGGGCGGTCAAAATTGATTTTGCTTGGGGCGGCAAAAATCCTAGGGCCGGCCCTAGTTGGGGGATAGTGAGTGTGTCAAGCCTGATATTGTAATAAGAGGCCTGGACTTGACAGGACTTTCAGCCTATGGACTTAGCATAACCTGCAGCATCTGCTATGTTCAGCCACCATAAGTTGGAAACAAAAAAAAACTACGGAGTCAGGAGAATTCGGCCTTGATGTAGGCAGGCAGATAGGAATGCTACAGCAGATACTTTTCTAACTGGGATAGATATATATTCACAAAGTCATGAGAATGGAAAAGCTAGCCTTGAGTTTCTGCAGCTTCTTCCTGATAATAAAAAGTATAAGACTTTGCTGTTTCAAATGTATTCCACTAACAAAGCATAAATTCAGAAATTTTAATAACTATGAAAAAATACAAAAGTTAATGAGTAGGCTGTCTTCGGCACATGAACCCCTGTATAGTGAAAATGATTGGTTAGTGTTTTTGCATAGATATGCTTTGAGTAAAATAATTGGATAAGGTATTGATAAGAAGAACTCTCATTTTAACAATATAATGAGCATCAGGAAACACGCTCCTTGGAACTAAACTCCGAGATACAGCTCAAGACCAGCCCTGGTAGGATTTTTAACCCCTGCATGACTGGATTCTGTGGAAGCTGGAGCCCTGGATGGGATCAAATTGTGACTGGCCATTGGGAGACATCAGTCTGTTTTATGGGGATTGGTGAGCATTAGATGTTTGGTGTGTGTATTCTGTTGATTGACTGTTAATTACTAAAATACATGTGCATATTTAAGAATATTTTCTGTGTGATAAAGGCTCCTTTACTGGGACAAGGTCCCATTAACCTGTGGAGGGCCATTGGGCCCTGGAAAGGGGGTGGGAGCCCCAAAGTTGTGTGGGTAACAATATGAGTGGGCCTTCTGCCAGTTGACATTGAGGAGCTCTTAGAATTACATTCATACAGCAGAATATTTAAAAGTAATAGCAGTAAAAGCAGTAAACTATGAACAATAATAGCTTTGTCAGGGGTAGTGCTGCAAATTAGGGCTGTCAAGCAATTAAAAAAAGTGTGATTAATCGCACTGTTAAACAATAATAGAATACCATTTATTTAAATAGTTTTGGATGTTTTCTACATTTTCAAATATATTGATTTCAATCACAACACAGAATACAAAGTATACAGTGCTCACTTAATATTTATTTTTATTACAAGTATTTGCACTGTAAAAAACCAAGAAATAGTATTTTTCAATGCCCCAATACAATTTCTTTATCATGAAAGTTGAACTTACAAATGTAGAATTATGTACAAATAAAATTGCATTAAAAAATAAAACAATGTAAAATTTTAGAGCCTGCAAGTCCACTCAGTCCTACTTCTTGTTGCTCTTTCACAACAAAGAGATTGCACTACAGTACTTGTCTGAGGTGAATTTAAAAATACTATTTCTTTTATTTATCATTTTTACAGTGCAAATATTTGTAATCCAACATATACACTTTCATTTCAATTACAACACAGAATATAAATGAAATGTAGAAAAATATCCAAAATATAGTATTTATTAAATTTCAATTGATATTTTATTGTTTAACAGTGCGATTAATAGCGATTAATTTTTTTACTCACGATTAATTTTTTTGAGTTAACCACATGAATTAACTGCGATGAATCGGCAGTCCTACTGCCAATGTAATAAATGTGAGAAGAAATCTAGAAAAAGATAATTGAGGGAAACTGAAACTTATAGCAGAGGGGTGCAGTGCTAATTTCATGCACCTTTTAGCCAAAGATGTAACTACAATTCCAGAAATAAAAGAAAATGCTGTTGAAATTGAAAAATCTTTCCATAACAGTCACTTCACTTCAGCTTTGCTGAAGGAAACAGGAGGAACCAAACTAATTAGCCACAAAGATGTATAATAGATTTAAGCGGCTGACTGTTTTGAGGTATTTATTAAAAGCTGGCCTATTCTGATGACAATTTGTGAAGAAAATCATCACAAAATAGAATTTTCAAGATGGAACTTCACAACCAAACTAATCAACTCAGACTAAAGAGAAAAATAGACAATATGCTAATATACTAAAACCTATTTCCATAGCCTTGGACAAACTGTAGAAAGATTGCGGCTGTATTGCTGATGCTGTTGAAATTTGGCAAGAGACACTGAAGAAAAATACCCAGTAACAGTTTTACATTGCAGGCAGTAAAGAAGCAGATGGATCAAGTACTTACTCCACCTCGTTTTCTTGGCAATATTCTCAACCCAAAGTACCAGGGTGGATTCCTAACTGCTGAACAAGACGCTGCAGCTATGACACGACCATTAGTCACCCATAATAAATTTCAGTGCTGGAGGTGAACCATTCAAGCAGTACCTGTTTGCTGGCGATAGTTACTTTAAAGAAAGTCACACCGCTGAATTGGTGGAAGTCACTAGCTAAGCACCTGGAAACAGAGTTTGTGACATGCTAAACCAGTTTTGACAGCAGTAGCATCTTCTGCAGGCACAGAAAGAATATTTTCTTCATTTGGACTAATTCACTCAGAGTTGGGAAAAAAAAGCAGGAAAACTTTTCCAGTCCATGAATAACAAACAACAAGGAAGGGAACGAGATCTACTAGTTTTAAAAGTTTGCAGGATAGAAGTCTCCTAAGTTGTGTAGGCTCTCATTTTCCAGAGACTTAAGCAAGTAGGAATATAATCTCCAGTCACTTTCACTTATGCATATTTTCTCAGGCTGATATGAAATAATCAGTTTAATTTACTGACAGTTAATCTCTCTGTTCCATTAATAACTCATTTAGTTTTAATAAGAGAAGTTTATGTATCCCAAACATTTAAGGTTGTTTTGTTTAATCAAAATAATTTTCATATGCTATTGTGCATGTTTAAGTAAATTCCCGTTACCATCCTAATGCAGCTTGACACAAATCAGCAAAATGTTAATTATCTAGTAAATAAGCAATCTCTCATTCACCATTTTCTAACACACTAAAGATGTACAAGTAATAAGAATCTGAAAATATTAAGCTACATAATTGCTTAAATGTATATGTAGTTACAGGGTACCCTCGTAGGTAGCAAAAAAGATGTGCCAAAGCTAATGTAATGACTATTTAGCTGTAAATCAACCTATTTTAAGGGTTATATCAACCAATGAGAATGCACTTTTCTTTAGCAAATAACTGAAGTACAAATGGAAAAGCGGATTAAAATGGATTATTTAGCTTGATTTAAATCAATCCATCCTGTTCATCAGTGATGAGTCACTGATCTTTAGCAAGTCAGTTATCTCTGTGCTTCAATTTCCCCATCTGTAAAGTAGTGGTAATGCTTATACACCTTCGTAAAGCTCTTGAAACAAAAAGCGCTTCACTACTGCTAACTATCGTTGTGGTTATTTGTTGACTTTATTAGAGTAATAAGCCATGCAACAAGCATTCCAGAGAGCATGTGTGAAAAGGACGATTGGATTAGACTAAAACAAGCTTTGTTTGCATGCTTGCCTGCTGGCTAGTCACTATCTGCCTTTAGACTCTGATACTTTACACTGGTATGACTTGATCTGCTAGCAGCTCTCTGCTACATTCCTGGACATGCCCTTAGTCTTGCTCCTGCCAGTGTGTAGTGTAGACAAATGACAAAGATGAAGAGCAACTGCTACATGAGCAGGCTTACAGTGCTAGTGGAAGTACTCTAAGTTCTAGCCCCACATGTTCCTCAGAAACCTATAAGTGAAGATGCTGAGCAGCCTAAGGCCTGTCTACGCCACAGTCTTAAGTCGCCCCATTATAGGTCGATTTAGAGCCACCACAGTAATTACTGCGGTGGCTGATGTCCACGCTACCCTCCTTCTGTCAATGGCGCGTGTCCTCCCCAGGAGCGCTTCAACTGACAGAGAGATCTGTGCCCAGAGTGCAGTCAGCTGCCGGACTCCCTGGAGAGAACAGGGACCCGGGACCCCAGGGGGACCCTGAATGGCAGCCAGGCTTAGAGCAGAGACCCAGCAGCAGCACGGCTGGGGTCAGCTTTCTTGTCAACTTCATGGCTCTGCTGGAGATGTGAAATTGACACATATGACAGCCAATAGCCAATGTAAGCATCACCCTAATTACACCAACATAAGCCCTACACTGCTCGTGGAGGTGGATTTATTGTGTTGGGATAGTAGGGCTCTCAGGCCTGGTCTACACTGGGGGGGGGGGGAAGGGGATTGATCTAAGTTACGCAACTTCACCTATGTGAATAACATAGCTGAAGTCAACGTACTTAGATCTACTTAACACTGTCTACTTAGATCTACTTATCATTGCGGTAAGTCGACTGCTGACGCTCTTCCGTTGACGACTCCTGCACCTCTCGCTCCGGTGGAGTACCGGAGTCAACAGGAGAGCACTCGGCAGTCAATTTATCGCGTCTTCACTAGACACGATAAATTGACCCCTGCTGGATCGATCGCTCCGGAGGTAAGTGTAGACGTGCCCTTAGTCTTGCTCCTGCCAGTGTGTAGTGTAGACAAATGACATCATTAGGAAGACATAAACTGCCTTTTGTCAGCATAACTCTGTAGTGTAGACCAAGCCTTAGAGTGAGAGGCAGTAACAAGATAACCATGGTTTTCTCTTTCTTGCAGCATGACTGGAATTCACAAAGTGAAAAACTTTTTTGGGGGGTGAATATATTCTGCTCCTCATACCATCATAAGGATATACAACCCATACCTATCTCACAACATAACATAAGACAGTTGCTGAGCTGAGGGTGACAGTTGAGATTAAGGACATTTTACATTCATTTGAGCTATAGCATAAAATAGAAGCTTTGTTCTAAAGGCTTCACTGAGAAGGCTGTACTTTTCCTATTCCTGGATTACTGCCATATTCCACTCTGCAAATCACTGATGATAAAATACTAGCACATATTTTAGCTAAAATTACAGCACACCAAATTCATTCAATAGATCAATGCCCTATCTCCACTTTCCAGACATTCTAATGAATCCAGCTGTGATGTCTTGACTTGGCTGTCCACTTGAAAATTCACACTCAACTTGCTCTGCCTGGTAGCCAGCACCCAGGGTGCTGTAACCCTCATATGTGTGTGTTTACCTGGTGGCTACAACAACAACATGATGAACGCACATTAGAAGAGTTGGAGGTGGCTTTTCTAGCAGACTAACAGAAAGATGTGGTCTTTTCCCTGTGGAACTGGATGGACATTTAAAGAGAAAGTTATCCTCCAATCCTCTCAAGATACACAGCAGCAAACAGAACCTTGCTTACATGCTAGGTCACAGGTCCTCAAACTGTGGCCCACACAGCACATGTTCGTGGTCCACACACAGCTGGCTGGTCACATAGTGCTAGGGTTACCAACTTTGAAATGCAAAAAAACCTAGCACCTCCCTTCCCGCACAAGACAAGCCCACTGCAACCCCAACTCTGCAAGCCCCCCTTCAACAGTCACTTATAGTATCTAGAGAGAGAACACATATAGATAAGAGTGATAACACTTTCTTACTTAAACTGCAGAAGTGGGAACACTCCAGCATCTTTAGCTGGAAACGGAAACGTAACGTTAGGTAGCCCAGTGTACTGTGATAATAATGCAAATCTTTAGACCCATGTCAAAAAAAAAAACAAAAAAAAAACTGGCAGATTAAATTATTTTTCTGGCAACTGGCAAATCTATTTATTTAAAAACAAAAACAAAAAAAAAAAAAAAACAGCTAGACCTGTCAAGTACTGGTCAGGTAGTAACCCTACATGGTGCTAGCTCTTCCCCCGACCCCCCCTTTTAAGCTACATTAGAAGGTCACTTACAGTTACATTATATGTTTTTCTAGCATTACTTTTCCTGGTGAGCATTTCTGCAGCAACTGCTTATATGATCATGAATGGGAGGGGAGGTGGACCATGTGATTACAAAGGCATTTAACTGGGATTCACATCAGATGAAAAAAGTTTGAGACCCCTGGTGCTACACAGGCAGATGGAGTGTGTTGACCTGGTAGGTGTCCTAATGATAATACCCTGTTCCGCAGGAAATTCCTGGTTCCCATCTTAAACCCCTCAGGCCAGCGAGGGATGTCAATCCTGGGGAAAGGAGTGCCTCACACTGCTTCCCAGTGAGGTCTCTGTGTAAGCTTAAGTGTGGAATTGGTGCCAAAAAGAGTTGGGTGGAAAAGGAGTCACTGTGACTACAACCACACCCTTGAGGTTTGTGAAGTGCAGTGTGGGAACCCGCTAAGGAGAAATTAAGGGGCTCCTCAGGATTCTGACAGGAAAATGGAGGACTTCCTTGAGGGGAAAAAAGAAAGAAGGCAGAGGAAATGGGATGAGAACTGTAACTATTCCTAACAATGGTAATTGCAGTTTTTAAGATTAGCCTGGCTAGAAGCCCAGGATGGTAAACACCACTGAGTCAGTTCAACTGACAAGCATATTATAGTTTGCAATTTGGAAGGAAAACAGCCCTCTGAAGCAATTCAAAAAGAAATGGGTCATTTTGAAAGTGTTAAAAAAAGTTTGCAAAAAGCATATTTATTACCTTTTTCATTTAAATAAAAATGTAATTAAACCTAAACAGCTCTAGGATCATAATTTAGGATGGAATTTTCAAAAGTGCCTAAGGGAGTTAGACATCCACCTCCCAGTGAAAGCAAAGGTCCAGATTTCAAAATAAAAACCAAAACACTTCAGTATGTATCTGCTAAATACACACATGGTGTGCAAATAAAGAATTGTGTGTGCAAGATATGTAGTGGTATCATCCAATTTTGAATGCACAATTACCTGTTTGTGATCCTTGCATGTATATTTTGCACAGACAGCTTATGCAGCCATTTTCCAAAATTTTGCCCCTAACTTCTGTAGGTGCTGCTGAAAATCCCACCCCTTAAGTAATATTTCATTAATTTTTTGTGTTGCTAACAAGCCTCCCAACCATTCCTTATTATTAGGGTGACCATACATCCCACTTTGGCTAGGACAGTCCCTTTTTTAAGCCCTGTTCCGGCCATCCCAACTTTTTGGCAAAAGTGGGCATTTGTCCTGTTTGCTCTTGCCAACTGATAGTCGACAAGAGCAAAGAGGACAAATGCCCACTTTTGCAAAAAAAAGTGGAAAAGTGGGGTGCGGCGGAACATGCCAGGAGCAGGGGTGAGTGGTGAATCCAGTCCTGAACAGAGGGGAGGCAGGGCTCAGGCGAGCAGCGATGCCAGCTCCGCACAGGGAGGGGGGCTCAGGTGAGTGGCTTGGACCAGCCCTGTGGGGAGGGAGCTTGGGCTAATGGGTTGGGCCAGCCCCAAGCGTGGCAGGGGTGGGGGCTCAGGCTAGCCCTATGCGATGCCCCATTTTCCATTTGGGAAATATGTTCACCCTACTTATGTAAAGCATCTCAGTTTAGACACAATTTTATCTTCACATCACACTGAGCTAATGTTGTTACCATCTCAATGGGATTTGTTCAGCACCTCCGAAGATTAGAACTCTGACTTAGGTACCTAACAATGGACTTGAATGCCAAAAAGTTGGGCTCCTCTTTCTAAAAGTCTTGGTCTAAGATTACAGGTAATGGGGAGATTTTCAGACACACCACTGGCAATTGGGTTCTCAACTCCCATTGCATTTATTTGATGTGCTTTATTCTAACCTCAAAATTAATTTTTCAGCAGTTTAAAATAGGAAGCGGGGATATGCAAAAGTTCAGCATTATTTTTATTTGAACTGTTTTGCCTCACCTTAAAAATTAAGCCTGAATATTTGCTTTGTTTATTAGCTGGGATATTTATTCCCTGGTCAGACTCACTGAAGTAATCTGAATAACTGTATTATTAATTTCTATTTATGTAATGCCATTTGCCCCCTTTTGTTGTGTTATCTTTAATCTACATCTGTAACTCATGGTAGCAGAATCCTACAGGAGCAGTTCTTCACAACAATATATAAAATTACTCAACATCCGGTGAACTCAGCAATCTCTGATACAACAACATTTGGGGATTGAAGGAGGCCTGGTGGCCTGTCTAGGTCAATCCACCTATCTAGCAACTAGCATTAATAGGTCAATCCACCTGTTGAGGGTGAGAAGTCCCCATGGGCCAGCCTATATTCCACCCTGGTCCCGAGGCCAGCCGGGGATATCAGCTGGAGGCTCCTTCATGGGGCTGTGAGCACGGGCGTGTACTTGGCGCGGTTTACCCGTCCCAGACACCTGTCCTTTCTGCGGCGTGAGGGAGACCCTGGCTCACGTTTACTTGGAGTGTGCCAGGGTGCAGCCCCTATACCGGCTCCTCACCAATATTATGTTGCGTTTTTGGTTGCACTTTTCCCCTCATCTTCTCATTTACGCACTCCCTATCTGTGGCCCCACTAAGTCATGGGACCTCCTGGTCAACTTCCTCTTGGCCCTGGCTAAACAGGCCATCTATAAAACCAGGCAGAGGAGGTTGGCCAATGGAGGCTCCTGTGACTGTGGGGCCTGTTTCCGGTCCTCTGTCCGTTCCCGTATCCGGGCAGAGTTCCTCTGGGCGGCGTCCACTGGCTCCCTTGACACCTTTGAGGAGCAGTGGGTGCTGTCCGGGGTTCTCTGCTCAGTGTCCCCATCAGGTTCCCTTCTTTTGACCCTTTGACCGCACTCCTGTCCCTGTTTTTACATTAGTTGTCCCTCATAATAATAATAATAAAAAGCTAGCATTACACCCTGCAGTGTTTCCTTCCTTTTAAGCATCAGTTTAATTCTTAAACTACATCCACTATTACTGCTTTGATAGCAGTCTGGACCTTCTCTGCTTTCATTTCTGTCCCTTTATGAACTTGTTAGCTGCTCAGATAGGTTTTTGACACCCGCCTTATGTATCTTAAGAGCTGTGTAGAACTCAGTCACATCCCCATATCTAATTAACCTCTTGTCTAATATATGGCCCCTTTCTAGACTAACTTTTGCAAGTTACTGCTATTGACTGTCATTGAGTTACATCTGATCTATACAGGTATCTGGACCACAGCATAATTTTTTTGGCCTGTCCCCTTAACTTTCAGGCCCTTTGTCATTCCTGATACCCTCGGCTGTACCCTTCACACAAATTTATCCTGATGCCCCTGGTTTAGTCTCACTGGCTCATTGTATACTACTATAATAACCTCTTTTGCTCTGTTTTTTTCCTTTTTACATCCCAATACTTTATTTACTCTCCTGTCTTCTGCCAAACACTGAAGTAATGGTTTATATTTTCTGTCCACTCTCACCTCCGCTTCTTTTCCTAGTGCACACACATATCCCATCATGTCTGAGTAACTTGGCCTTTTAGACACATGCAGTACATTTACATAAGAGAACTTAATGGCTTATTTTCATATTTACCTCTCACTAAAAATTGGCAGATCACTTTGCAGAGTCATTTAACATGAGCACGTCATGCTGGAAAATCTGGACCTCACAGTGGTCCAAGAATAAAAGAAACATGAGCTTATGTTGGCTCTGCTGCCATTCATATCCATTGCAGCCAACTTGCTTCTTCCAAAATGTCATTTTTTCAGTAAACCCCCCTGGTTTCAAAACTTTAATTCATCCTAAAACTACATGCAGATGAATGGGCTTCAGCCAGCTCTTTCTTGCTTTAGAGCCAATATGCTGATACAGCTCCATTCTGCTTTCAGACGCCTCACTCCAGGCTAGTTAATATAACACTCCAGTTCGAATCATAGAATCTCAGGGTTGGAAGGGACCTCAGGAGGTCATCTAGTCCAACCCCCTGCTCAAAGCAGGACCAATTCCCAACTAAATCATCCCAGCCAGGGCTTTGTCAAGCCGGGCCATAAAAACCTCTAAGGAAGGAGACTCCACCACCTCCCTAGGTAATGCATTCCAGTGCTTCACCACCCTCCTACTGAAATAGTGTTTCCTAATATCCAACCTAGACCTCCCCCACTGCAACTTGAGACCATTGCTCCTTGTTCTGTCATCTGCCACCACTGAGAACAGCCGAGCTCCATCCTCTTTAGAGCCCCCCTTCAGGTAGTTGAAAGCAGCTATCAAATCCCCCCTCATTCTTCTCTTCTGGAGACTAAACAATCCCAGTTCCCTCAGCCTCTCCTCGTAAGTCATGTGCTCCAGACCCCTAATCAGTTCTCTCTTGTTGGCTTTGATTCTCTCTGAAAATCTCCCCTTGGTCTTTGCAATACCTTGGAACTGGTTTTCATAATCTGAAAACTTTGTCATCATTATTGACAGTTGATCAAAAGGGTTGATAAACTGTAAAGCCTACAGTGTGATTTAGATGCTTTCATTAGGGGAGAAGAAAAAATGAGAGAGATGAGAGTCTTTTGGACAACGTACATCAGCTATCATTTACAGTGCTCAGCTGGTAATAACATACTCTGAGCAGTAACGGGGGTATAGAACAATGAGAACAAATCTAAACATGAAATAAGGTCAATTTTTAAAAACTTTTCTCCAAAAATTAAGCACTTAGATTCCTATTTAGGCACCCAAATAAGTAGCCTGATTTAGACAGATCCTGAGTATCCACCGTTCCCAGAGAAGTCAATGGGAGCTGTGATTCTCAGCACTCCCGAAAGTCAAGCGATTGCAGTGCCCAGTCTTAGGCAGACAAGTCTGAAAACATGCATAAATTAACTTCAGAATGTAGTCCTTTTCTTCCCACTCTCATGCTTTTGCCTTGACAATTATTATTTAAATAAAAAAAGTACAGTGTAATCATTTTAAAGTATTGGCCTAAATCTATATAAAGATGGAGGAAAAAGAGTCCGTAAGCGTGTGATCAGTTGTTTTGTTCAGATGAAAACAGAACAAATTAATTCCTGGTGTAACTTTACTGCAGCCACTGGAATTACATCCGGGATGAATTTGGCTCTGCCTGTTTCAAAACTTTACTTCCTTCACTCATGAATGTTTCCAGGGTGTTTTTATGTTGCATCACCACCTTGAAGAGTCAAATTCTGAGAACTGAGCCCCACACTGTTTACAGCATCTCTAAGGATGCTAAAGTTCTAGATAGTCTTGATGTCAACAGTCCTGCTGCTAATAGGCAGCAGCATTAAGGTAGCTCTTAGATTGTGCCAGACACTGTATAAACACACATAGTAAGTCAGACCCTGGCCCAAAGAGCTTACAGTCTAAATAAACAAGACACAGGCCAGGAAACTGAGGCATGAAAAGATAAGGGCCAGATATTCAGTTGCTGAGACCCAACACACTGAGACTTTTTCAAAATCTGGCGGCTTTATCTGGTGCCTAAATGGGAGCAGAGTTGGCCCCACATCCCTTGCTGAAGGTCACCAGAAAGTCTGTGGCAGAGCTGGTAAAGGAGCGAAGATCTTCCAAGTTCCAGTCCCTCAACCACAAGACCATCCTTCTCTCACGAGTACGCATTATTCAAATTATATTCATTCATAATCTGGAAAAGAAAAACAAGCTTCCTGCTTTTTCAAGTCCCAAACAATTTCTCAATTTGGAATGAATTAGTCCAAAGGAAGAAAATATTCTTTCTACACCAGCAGAAAAAGCTACTGCTGTTAAAAATGAGATTATCACTTCAACAGTCTCTGAATCCAAGTGCTTAAGTGACTTCCACCAGTTCACTGGTGTAACTTTCTTTAAAACATCATCGGCAAGCATATTTCTTGAATGGTTCTTATTCCCAAACTTATTCTCTTTTATGGCCTGCTGCCATTATAGGTTTTCCCTTCTAGTTAGAGAATGGTATGGTAGATCTCAAATCCATGAAGGCTCCACTCAGAAAGACCTCAAGACTTCCTGCTCAAACAGTTTCACTTTTGTTTCTACTGCCTGTCCCTGCCTTCCCACATTTACCTCCAGACTTCTTCTCCTTGTTCAGATCTATTCTGCCCCCAACAATCTTCTATTGTTGAACTTTTTGAAGCTTTGCACTTTTAGAGCGAGGTAAGGGATTGACTCAGTGTACACAAATTTGCAAAGGGACAATAGGGTTGAGGTTGTTATTTCTCACCTCTCTATATTTATTTAAAAACATTTTTGCTGTTAACAAGCATGTCATCTCTGGAGAGACAAATCCACAGTTTGAGAACTGCAAAACTAAGCATCTCTGATGGTATCTTCTAGACCAGAGGTCGGCAACCTTTCAGAAGTGGTGTGCCGTGTCTTCATTTATTCACTCTGATTTAAGGTTTCGCGTGCCAGTAAAACATTTTAACGTTTTAGAAGGTCTCTTTCTCTAAGTCTATAATATAGAACTAAACGATTGTTGCATGTAAAGTAAATAAGGTTTTTAAAATGTTTAAGAAGCTTCATTTAAAATTAAATTAAAATGCGGAGCTCCCCAAACCAGTGGCCAGGACCCAGGCAGTGTGAGTGCCACTGAAAAATCAGCTCGCGTGCCACCTTTGGCATGCATGCCATAGGTTGCCTACCCCTATTTTAGATTGAGCACTGAATCCCATTGGGCAGATAAAACAATTAACCTAAATAATCTATACAGAAGCCCCTGGAACCCCATAAGATTGGGTCACTAATCCATGAACTATTGGAACTAATTTACAAAACTTTTCTTAAGCATTACATGAATATATTATTCTCATACTATAGAAACAGAATTTATAATCCCTATTCCATGATCTTTGAGCTATAATGTAGTTTAATTAAGATATCTTTAGATAAAATGCTTTTTGAGGAAAAAAACTTATAAAAAATCTGATTTAAATAATAATTAAAAAAACAGATTTTTATCCACCCTGGTTCCAGGTAGTCCTAGGTCTGATGTTCATAACAATTCCCTCCACTGGTGCCTTTCACACCATCTTGGCTGGATGTGGAATTCTAGCAAAAAGGTCCTCTTAGGTATTTGGCCAGCTGAGTTATTTAAACCACAGTTCTCATTAGGGATGGAAGAATTTGTTTTGCCAAGTTTAACACCGTGGACATTCAGAGAACTTTCTACAGTTTTGTCTGGACTTTCTCTGCCCTGTGTTGATTGGCCACTTGCTGCAACCCTCTCTCTCCATCACAGCTTCCCACCACACCTGCCTCATCTCCCTTGCCTCCCCATTCAGCATATCCCCGCCTAACTAAACTCACCAAAAAAACAAAATTGGGGAACTGAGACACTTGTTACCAACACATTGTTTACACTGCTGGTGTGTTAGACGCCTCCCTGCACCCTGTGCCCGTCTTGTCTGTTTAGATTGTGAGCCCTTCCTGGCAGGGACCGTTTACTACTGTGTTTGTACAGTGCCTAGTGAATGGGACATCAATTCTTGGTTGGAATAAACATGAACACCACCACCACCCAACGGGTCCCTTACGTGCAGCAGAGACCACCTCCACAGGGACTCTCTCTGTCTCAGCAGGGAGTTTTAGAAAGGGGCAGGTAACTCCATGGTTATTTGAATCCACTGAACAAATCCCACCCAGTCACATAGGGCGACGGGGCGGCAACAGGAACAGAACCTGCTGCATCTCTGAGGTTGCAGTAGTGACCATGGATAGGGTCTGCATGGCCATTTCACAGCCCTCATGAACATTCCTTTCTTCCCTCAGCCATTCTTCCTGGAGAGCCTCAGCACAGGGCCTAGAGAGTCAGGCTGTGTACTGATGGGAGGATTCAACCTTTTGGATTTGAGGGAGTAAAGGATTGTCTCCAGTTCAGTTAAAACATAGCGCGAGGTCCATTTTCAGACCTGAGGGAAGGAAAGCTCCGCAAAAGCAAGTTGTTCTGCTGGATGGAGGGGTTTACTGAAGAACGTTTAGCAATTCTGCACCAGGGTCAGGAAGAAGCCAGAGCTATTTACGTGGACACCATGTGATTGCACAAGGGCTCTGGCGCACTATGGCTATGCACCTAGCTCCCAGTTCCATAGGAATTGTGCACACAGGGCTTCCCAGGCTCAGCAGTACCTCAGGAACCTGAAAGGCAGTGAAAGGCATGTTGTTCCATAAGTGAAAGATATATGCACTTCTCTCTGAGGCGGTTTCTAGCACAAAGGGGCCAGAGATGCAAGCACTAAGAGGGGGTGGCTTGAGTCCTGAATATTTTCTCCAAGTTTTATTTTGGCCTCAACTGAATCCCGCTGCTCCAAATTACAAAACCTCTGTGCAGGGGCATTAAGCTTTTGATCTGGGTCTGATGTCACCTTAACTTGTCTGTATTTAAGTGCCTAGATATTATGTAGAATAGCACTCTACAAATACCAGGCATGGATGGATGAACAGATGGGGGGGTGGGGGGGAGAGAGAAGGCCTGATTTTCAAGCAGCACAGGGGGGCCAGAAAACCTGAGACCTTGTTCCTAAGAGTATGATCCTGCAAGCCCATGAAATTTCTATTGATAGAGCCCTCTCTTTCAAGCCCTGACATATGAATGAGACACAAGGAATAGAGCCTTGGCAACTTGATACTAACCACATCAGTTTCTGCTGAGGCTAAACATGACTGACATTATCAACTAATTATGGCTTATATTATAAGTGTCTTTTGACAAAGCAGCAAAAGGGAATTTAGCCCTCTCTCTCCACTTGGTATCAATTGGCACCACACAGCTAAAACCCCAGCTGGGTGGTGCAATTATGGAATCCAGGCCAGCCTTGTTTGGCAGCCTCCAAAACAACATGGTTACTAATCTGTTCCTAAGTGGAAAATACTAGCTGCCTAAGGTTTTAAAAGTAAATTCTGTAAGCCAAAAATAAGTAATAATCTGTAGGCCTCAAAGTACTTTACAAAAGAGGCAAGCATCATTATGCCCATTTCACAGAAGGGGAAACCACTAGGCAATACTGTCTCCATATATCTAAAATCCCATCAAAGCAGATTAAGAGAGGACATGGTTGAAATGCCATATATAAAATTCTAAGGGATGTATTAAAATCAGCAGAACATGCTTCTGTTGTATCTTTGTGCTGCCCCAGGACACCTACTGGAACTTTAACTGTTTCATTATCACTATGACTTAGGACTGAGTTTTCAACAGAAAGACTTCTGTCCCAATCCACATGCTGTACCTCCCATTCAGACTTCAGGAATACGCTCAGAGTGAAATACTAGCAATTCTTCGTTAATCCAGGAGCAGTTTACTGTCTGTGTTCTTTCCTGGTTCAGTTAGTACAGCAAGAACTATTATTTTTTTCAGGAGAACTTTTATAAAGGGGGAAGTACACTTCACGTTATAGAACGTGAATACATTTTTAAATTATGAAAGACACCTTTAGTTTCCTTTCAAGTAATCGCATAATTCCTTAGATCTTGAAAACTTGTTTCTCCTTCCCCTTGACCCTCCTGCATTAGGCATCTGCACAGATTGATCTCTCATTGTTGGGCAAGTCAGGTGTGCTGAGTAGAGCAATTTTTGTTTTGTTCGTGAAGAGCAATTATATATATATATATATATATATATATATATATATATATATATATATACACACATACATACACACACACACACATACATAAAATTACAGTTTGCTAACTGATTTAAGTGGATGAAGGGGAGAAGAGAGGGCAGCGTTCTAATACACTGAGAACATTCACCTTCCCAGACATTTCCATTCATGGCCAGATAACAGGCTCACCAGTTTGTACTTTCATAGTTTAAGAGGATACTGGTGTAAGCTTGTGTCCAATTAAATGGAGCTGACAAGGGGATAAGCTATAGCCAGGTCGGCCTTAGGAGATCCAAGTTTGGGTTTGTATGGCTGCTTTGACCTGCCATCCTGTGTATTTCAAATTTCCTCTCAAAATGCCTCAAGTTCTTAGCTGCTGAGCCCTCACAAGTCCCACTGGAATCCAATAGCAGCTGTGGAGGTTCAGCATCTATCAGGATCTAGCCTATAATCAGCTGTGTTTCTACTTCACCCTGGAGTGAGCCCCTTGTAGGAATGAGGAATGCTTCAATCAGGGGCAGCCTTAGGGAAAATAGCATCCTGGGCACACTTGTATTTTGGCACACTAAGCCCCACTGATGCCCCAGACTTCCCCCACCCCATTGCCCCCAGGCTCTGCTGTCTCCCCCAACCCTTCCACAGCTTGCACCCCCGGCCCACCCTGCTCCTTGCCTCTTGACCCCACCTTCACCCCCCAACCACAGCACTCTGGGTGGTTGCCCACTCATAAGGCCAGCCCTGACTTCAATGCCAGAAAAGATTTTATCATCATGGAAGTGCTGGGGTAAGCTATGTTGGCCCGATTACAGTTGCTTATATTTCTTGCTTCAGGGCCTAGTTCAGATATGAGATTGCTTCAGTGTCAGGTGAATATTCCTGAAGATATTTTCTAACGAAATATGAGCCTTACTCATTACTTAGATCCTTCAATAGCATCCTATTATAAATTACATGGCTGATCTGGTAGTACAACAGCTGCAACAAAAAAAAAAAAAAAATGGAGACTGAGAAGATTAGAAACTCCTGCTCATGCAATGAATCAGTTAACATAAGAACATGCTCAGTTTTCCACCTACAAAAAAAAAAAAAAAATAAAAAAAAAAAAAATGATTTCCCCTACACCACCAGATCAGGGCACAATATTAGTTTGTTGGTCTCTACTGAATATAGGCATCTAGCCCAGATGTTAACAATGGAGATAATTATATGATCTCTATTTTCTCTTTGTTTCTTTTTAAAAAAAACACTAGAATAGATTTATGAAGCTAGACTACTCTCCAATTGAATAGCTATTATGTGTCTATAGTGGAACAATCAAGACTCAACTGTGTTTGAGCAGCTAGCTAACAAAGTTGTCACAGTTATGCCATTTTCACTCTGAGAGACAGAAGAATTTTGTAATTTGCTCTAGCTCCCCTTTTAGCTCCAATACATGAAACTAGTAAATTTAAACTAAAATCCTTTTAGGAACATTTGGTAGCATACTTCAAAAGAGGGTGAGTAAACAGAGGCAATAGACATTTTCTAGTGTTTATCCTCGTAGTAGAGATGATCTTTGAGAGCTTGCCACAGTTTATACTGGAGTTTTCTGAAGTTCTTGTTACTACTCATAAAGACCAAATATTTAAATACTCCAACATTTGAAGAACATTCAAGCTCTATTCTGAGAATATGTATGAAATAGATCAAGGGAAACACTTCAGTTTGTCCCAATATTTCTTTGGCATAAAGAAATGGTAATGATAGAGCTGAGAGCCTATGTTAATAATATGGTTAACAACATCAGAAGCAGGACAGGCTTTGTAGCTAGGGCACTGGACTACATGCAATGAGACCTTGGTTCTAATTTCAACTTCACCACTGACCTTAGGAAAGTCACTTCATCTCTTTGTGCCTCTGTCTTTCCCCCTTTGTCTGTCTTTCCTGTTTACATTGTAAGCTTGTCTCTTACTGTGTGTTTGTTTGGTTAGGCCTCCAAGTGTTAGTACGATGCAAACAACAGTTAATTAGTTTACCACAAAACAGTATTTTGGATGGACTAAGTTTTGGCTGGTTCTGAAATGTGCTGCCAGAGGCTGTGCAGCTGGGGGGCGGGGGGGGGGGGAAGCAGCCTACTATAGGGCAAAATAAGGGGGCAGGCCTTATTTCAGAAAAAGGCTACTACACCCTATCTTTAGGAAATTTCAATCACTGAGATTATTTTTACTACTACCATCTCCATACCAGTGACCTGGGAATCTACTGGTTCCAGACTTTTCTCCATCCACTCCATCCTGAATCTCATTCAATCTCTCCAACATCTGCTGGATGTTTCACCACCAATTTAAATTTAACATGGACAAACCCAAACTTGTTTTCTTCTCTACCACATCCTCTGTTACCTCTAGTTCCCGTCACAGTCAACATCATCCCCCCCACCCACCTTAATTAACTGCTATAACTTGTGGAGTATCTTTGACTCTTTCTTTTGCCCCCTATATCTAAACCATGCCAAATTCTGCTGCTTCTACTGCCACGCCATCTGTCTGGTTCTGTCCCTTCAGTAAAGACTCTTCTTCAATTCATCTCCTTTTTGATCTCCCCCATACCCACATCATCCCACACAAAAAACACTACAACTAAAACTCTCTCCATTAGCTCTCATACTTACTGACAAAACACTGGTCCATTCTAATTAGCATTCAGGTGCATAAAGGACATTATCTGATAGTCTTATACACCCCAGCTTTCATTTAGTCCAACCCACCTATTATTACTCTCTCCCCAGAGAGCGCTTATTCAGCTCCTACCCCCATTCATTCCCCACCCACACTGCACTGAATGCGCACAGCCACTCCTTCCCGCCCTCACCACACCCACCCATTCTGCACACGTCCAATCAACCCCAAATGCAGCTCAGCGGCTGAGGCTCTCGAGCCAGCCCTCCCTCCCATCGCCTACCCCAGCTGCAAGGGAGAGGGGGGGAAGTACACGTGCCTTCCTATGATAAGCAGAGCTCACAAAGGGAGGAAGGGGGGCTCCATAAGTGCAGAGTCCCTATCCCCTCTCAGTCACCACTCCAAATCCCCTGCCTGCCGGCTCCTATGCCTGCCTCCCCTCCCCCTGGTAAACAAGCCCCGTGTGCCTCATACAACCAATTCTTCCCAAGCTTGAATCTGACCAGTGAATCATGTGGCATCCCTTCCCGCGGTCAGAAAACCACTCCCCAGCGTCCCGACTGCTCGCTGAGCGCTCACCCCTTTGATCTCAGCGCAGCAGCTGTTCCCTGCCGGACAGCCAGCTCCTCCCCACTCTCCGCATTCTCCTGCCGCCTCCGCGTAGGTCAGGAGGTGGGGGAAAGATACCAGCAGTACCTTGCCCTTCCACTCCGAGCCCCTCATATAAGGGGCAAGTTAGGAGTGAAGCTTACTACATGTCACCCACCCACCCACTCTTCCCTGTACCACTCTCCAACATGCCACTGCCCCCACACTTGCTCCTAGCGCCTTTCCACCCCCTCACCTATCAGAGGAGTCTTCTTAGGGCACAAGTGATCTCTCCCATCTCAGCAGGAGACTAGCTGCAGCACTTTTGGACAGGCAGGGATTTTAGCAATGCTCTTCCCCTGAAGAGCTGAGTGCTTTAGAGGGCTGGGGAAGCAGGTAGTTGCCCTCAGTGGTATTCCCTAGGGTTGAAAGGAGAGGAAGAGGCTAACAACCCACTCCTGCAGATGTCAGAAGAGGTGTAGGGGGGGAATACTATCAGTCCTTTTCTTACAGAAAACTCCCATGGTAAGAGGGAGCAAGCTGGGTGTGTGGTGGTCAGGTGTTATGGGAAGGCAACTACAGCAGCACAGAGAGGGATTGGTGTGGGGTAAGCAGTGCTAGTATCTTCACTAGTGAGTGGTAAGAATGGCTAGAGAGCGGGTGGGGAGCTGCAGAGCCCGTAGGAATTAGCCGCACCCTAGTGGCTCTCTGCCCAAAGGGCTGAGCTCTGGTAGTGCTCCCAGTCCTTTGTTTACACAGCTAAACGGTATGGAGAACTAGTGGCTAATCTGAAGGGAATTTTCCTGCAGACCATAAAAGAGTCTGAAAACCCAGAGTCTATGTAGAAGATCAGCGCAGTTAGCAGGTCTGAGCTTCTAAGGTTGTTGTCCTTCCATTGTAAGCTCTACATAATGCTGCTTGCACTGCTTATCCATCCTTGTTCTGCATTGCTAGTCTGGTCCACCTGATTGACAGCTATGCCCACCTCCCCTCCTGAGATCAGCTGCAAAGCCACTTCCTTCTCCATTCAGCTCCTTCCTGAAGATCCACCTCTGGTGTTATGCCTATAGAAACTAGTTGATGGCTAATGGAGAGTTTGAGTCATTAACATTTATATATTTAGCCACCTTGTCTCTAGACATTGTATTGCTTCCTTTGTCCATTTTATTTTTGAACACAGTAAGAGCTCTTCAGGGCTGGGACTATTCCTTTCTTTTGTTTAGAAAATAATTAGCACACTGGGGGCAGTTACTGGAAAGAAATAATTCTGAGAGGTATAGCAGAGCAGGGTTTGGTAGCAGCCTTCCTAGCTAGTTACAAAACACTTTCCCTGCTAAGCATTGGTTTTCAAATGCTTGTAACTCTCCAAGAAGATCTAACTCTTACCCTTAAGCCTTTATGCTTGATCTCTTGCTGAAGATGAATTTTCCAGCAAGGCCTGAGCCAAATCCCTTTAGCCACTTGACTTAAAGGAGGGGGCAGGGAAAAAACAAACACTTTCCTACTAAAGAAAAATTCAATCTTTTGTGACGACAGAAACAGGTGAAAGTTGAAACGTGGCATCACCTAGTCCTAAACAAAGACTTATAAAGCAGGGTCATGGTAGACTTATCCAATAACTGCAGCAGTTTGCATGCATAACAAAATAAAACATCCAATAAAGCTTCTGTCAAGTGAACCAGCCATATTCAATATTTATAGGAGCTAAGAACTTTCCCAGACTGCAGACCCCTTGTTGCTGCTTTAATTTCTTTCTGTGTTGGAAGGTAGAATTTCTGTTCCTGGTATCTGATTAGTGGAGGGTGTGCTGTTTGTTTGTTGTTGTTTTTAACACAGAAGGCCATGATTTAGAAAACCATTTATCATTTTGTCAAGATTACACATTTGTAGAATATGTAACAAGATTTCTAAGGAACAGATGTTTCACTTTTTATTAAAAATAGATATGACAAAAATACACATTCCAGTAAACAAGACTTCTCCAGTTGTCACGTGGAAGCAATACGATGCTAACATGAAAAACTTCCTATATACATAGATCCTTTCAATGGCTAATTAATTGTCTGATATTTTTGTAAGCACATCTCAGATAATTCTTTTTAAGAAACTTTCCTATAGGCAGAACTTTTAAGGTGGGCAATCATCATTTGCTCCAACAGCCATTTGAAGCCAATAGTCCAGGTTCCTAAAAACAACAAAATTGTATAAGTTCTCTCCTCCCTTTTGGAAACCATGTTCACTTTCTCTCCAGGAAACAGGGCTGTCTGCAAAGCCATGTACGGTTAAGGTCACCCACTGCGCCAATTTTGGTTCATCAAAATAGCAACTGGAAAAGAAAAATACATTAACTGCTAATTAGAATGGAACAATAAGTTATGTTGAAGTACACCAGAATGGAATTAGAGACCTAACTACTTAATTGAAATGTATAACTAAAGGAGTTAAAAATCACTTTTTACTGAAATGTGGGACACCCAGTAGTGTAATGAGAAATTCCAACTGCTGTCACATCATTTTAGAAGGTACATACGGAGAGCACAAAGGGTTGTAGTTTTCCTGCTGAGACACTAGCATTCCTTCAGACCCTTAATACTGCCTTAAATTAAAATATTTATGAGACTGCTCAGTTTAAATATTTTAATGTTAACTGTTTATGTAAAACTGAACAAAAAACAAAAGAAATGGGACCAAATGGCATTTCACAATGAAGAACTTCACCCCTGAAGATTTATATTGTATTATGTACTTTGACACATGTAACTGAGCTGTATTTTAATTAGAAATACTTGTTGTTTTTAATAAAACTAGCTTTTCTGAGCCGCCTCTGGCAGCCACCATCTTGCAGGGAATTGGCATTATTTGTGACTAGGATAATAGAACAATCCAATGTCAGAGTGGAAAACATATGGAAAGAAAATCTGGTGAACGGACTCTTTTTGTGGATTAGTATTTCAGCAACCAGAAGGGAACCAGACTACAAATCATAAACTAATATTAATAAAGACCATGCTTTGTCCAGTGGTCTTAAGACTGGGAGCCAGAACATCTGTGTTTTAATCAAAGCTCAGTGTGACTTGCTTTAGGAGTTGAAAATTTGGCTGTGACTTGTCCAATATGACATACAGTGGGCCTGATTTTCAAAAATGCTGAGCTCCCACAGCTGCCATAACTTCAGCGAGAGCTGTGGCTGCTTAACACTAAAAAAACCAAACAACAACAAGACTAGAATATCTCAAAGTTGGGTCCCCCAAAGCTGAGGTATTCAAAATCAGTTGTCACTGTTGATAATTGTGGCCTTAACCTCTTTGCTTCAGTTTCCCTATTTGTAAATTGGGGAGGATATCCTTTACTCACCTCTGGGGGTGCTGAAGATTAGTCTTTGTAAAACACTTTGAAGGGGAAAAGTATTAAAATTGTAAATATGTTATAATAATGTACCTCTGATCGCCCTTACCATAGCTGTTCCAATAACTGAATTATCTTCTCTGGGACTATAAAGCCAGTGATTGTGCACAAATAGGCTTGCTCCACTACTGTGCTGGGCTGAGGACAGCAATAGGTTGATAAGAAGCTAAATGACTTGTTGTCTCTGAAAACAGAAATAATCTGGATGAGGTACACTGCAAATTATCTATACCAACGCTACCATTTTCAGAGTTGTGCATCAACCATGAAGCACCTAAATACATATTTAGGCCTCTAAATAAATGGTCCGCTTTTCGGAAGTGCTGAGCATCTGTGAAAAATCAAGTCACTTATTTAAGGTACCTAAAGACTGAAGTGCCTCCTGTCAGGCATCAAAGGCAGTAAATTATGGCTTATGTTTTTTAAAAAATATTTAAGATGAAGGCAAGTTCAGACACTTACAAACCAACTTTGTTGCAAACGGCACCTAGCCATTCAAACAGTTCCTGTGCACTGCATGACTCTTCCAGCTTTCCTTGCAGTTCATTACTATGGAACACTGGACACTGCAAATTTCTTAATGTGCTGAATGTTGTTTTTGGCTGATGGGCTTGTATTTGGTTTTTGGAAAAGTATGACATCAGTGTTGATCCTTCTGCACCTAACAACACAGACCACAAAAAGTTGTTATAAAACTGCAACAACAAAGGAACACTTAGTATCAAACTAAACTGAAACCTTTACATGCATCTGTAAAGAAAAGATGTGTGAGATGCTCTATATGATGAATTGAAATTAAAACTGCTTACATGCTATTTATCTACCTAAGCCAGAGCCCTAGATTTTATATCTTCTCCTCTTTTCTTGGAAATGAAGTACAGTTTCAGATCCAGCAAGCTCAGAAACCTTATTGAGCCATATTTGTATAGTTCAATTTGTCATTAGCAACAGTTAAGGCAAAATAAAAATTAAACTCATGTATTACAGAACATCTTCAAGGATGAGTGTTTGTTTAATGTTTCCGAATAAATAGCCACAGGAAAGGAAAAATTATGCTTTTCCACTTGTTCTTTCTCTATAAGAATGCAAATGGAGAATCTGATCATCCCACTGAAACGTTAACCAGATTTGGAGGCTTAGATGACAGTTTATTACAAATAGAACATCATCACCTGAATATAGTTTATCACTAGCATTATGTTTTGAGTCTGTCCTCTTTTCTCCCACACCATCTCTTCAAGATATATTAACAGACTCAAAAACAAGATATCCAATTGGTAAAAAGCAATTTTTATAATGTCCCTGCCTACACTTTGAAATCATTGGATGAAAGGAGAAAAACAATACTAAGTCTCCTTCTGAAAAAGACGTTGGCAGGCTGTTCCTGAAGAGATGTTCTATATAGGCCACCAAAAAGAGAGCTTGTACTCTGCATGTCAGAAGAACAGCATAGAGCTGCTTGAAAAATGGTCACTTTTCCCCATGGAAAATTTCAATTTTTCAGCAAAAATTCAAAACATAAAACATTTATGTGGAAAACCAAACCTTTTTGACTTGGAAATACTGCTGCAGTGCCTTGTGCTCCTTTATAGGCCAGGCTTCCTGGTTGATGTTGGACAACTCCTATAATGTACCACAGTTTCCCCTTTTGGAGAGGGGAGGCAGTGGATCATGATAGACGAAGCCAGGCCAAGGAGCCTGGCCTATAGAGGAAAACGGGGACATGAGGCAAACAAACTACAATTCCCATGAGGCACCACTGCAGCACTTCCAAATCAAAATGTTTTTTTTTTGATGAAGAAAAAAAACAAAAAAAAAAAAATAAAAAAAAAAAAAAAAAAAAAAAAATAGTTTCAATGGAAATTTTTTAACCAGCCTTACAAAAGGCCCAAGAACAGGACATACAATGGTTGTACGTTAATTTCAAAATCAAACAGCAATTGCAGTTTTCTTCCTGATCAATTTTACTTCATGTCACTGCACCTTTGAGGTGCCATCAACAAGAGTTTGTTCTTTAAGTAACAAAATGTCACTATATTACAAGTTTACAACCCAAATAAGAATGATTTCTAATTATTGGTGTATGCATTGTTGTTGCAGCCATGTTGGTCCCAGGATATTAGAGAGACGAGTTGGGTGAGGTAATATCTTTTACTGGACCAACTTCTGTTGGTGAGACAGACAAGCTTTCTAGCTTACAGAACTCTTCACACAGCCCAGACCTGAGGAAGAGCTCTTTGCAAGCTCAAAAGCTTGTTTCTTTCACCAGCAGAAGTTGGTCCAATAAAAGATATTACCTCACCCATCTAATTTTATGTCATCCATAGTAATATTTGAATATTCTTCTAATATTACAGTTCATTCTTATTACCTGTGTTATACCAGGACAGCAGGAAATCAAATTCTAAAGGTTTCTTCTCTTTCAAGGCCCAAAGCACTCTTTTATGTTTCTTACTATCAGGATCAAAGGCCGAGTCAGTCAAGTCAATGGTAACAACTGTAAAAGATGAAAGGGCAAATTTTACTCAACTGAGCTCAGCTTTAATATTCAGATTCTATAAGAATTATCAGAGTACTAGAAGACTTTGTCAACTACTTTTTTATGGAGACGCTTTGTTTTTCCTTTTAAGTTAACCCTCCACGCCTTGTAGCATTCTCTCAAAATCTTAGTCATATAGCTGTTGCTCTCCATTTTGCAAATGAAGATTTTTCTCTCTTTATTCTGATGTAGAAGACGTTACAACTGCTGCATTTTGTTAACTTCTCTGTTGTGTCTCAGCTTCACTGTGCAGAAATCAAGGGAAAGTTGTGGGATTTTGTTTGTTTGGTGGTTTTTTTGTTTGTTTGTTTTTAAGTTAACTGCTTTCTAAAAACCAGCAATGAGCAGCTCAATTTTGTGAGGGAAATGAGAAAAGGGGGGCTGTCATGCCAAAATAGTGGCTTTAAAAAAAAAATACTGGCAACAGACCATTGGTATTTAAGAAAAAAGCTGTAGCTTACAGTACCAAGAAAAGCCATACTTATGGCTTCAGCACGGTTTCCATTATGAGCCTGTTTTCCCACACCCATTGGTCCCAGTTCAAAGATGAATAAAAAAAAAAAAAAAAAACCTGAAGAAATTTTATTGAGCCATTTTTAAGTTTGATGAATTAGCATTATGTCCTATTTTGCTACCAGTTGTTTTTATTCAGATAACTTAAAGCCAACAGAACTCTGAAAGTTCATCTTTGCTTGTAATTAGCTTTCAGTATGTACGGCCCTTATAGGTTTGTGGGGGGAGGATATGAACTAAAAGAGTTAGTGATTTGTAAAAAAATCAGCCATAAGCATGTCCACAGGATATCTGCCAAGAACTGCAAATTTTCTTTACAGTGTGCAAGGCACGGAGGCTACTGAAAGGACAATTTGCCTGAGAAAGATTTTAAGTGTCTCAAACAAACAGCACAAAATCCTCTCTCTCTCTCTCTCAACAAAGGGGGTCTCTCAAATTTAGTTTTTTCTTTGCAGTTTCTGCAGCATTCTGCAAGGTGTAAGCTTTCATTTAAAAAAAGATTAAGGTTTTTTGTTTTTCTGCTGTGAAGATACAGAGATTGCATACAATATATAAAATGCAAAAATGCTCACATCCTACATTATTGCAATAAAAGGGATATATAATTAAAAATAAATCAAGAAATGCAAAAATTAAGTTCTTACAATATCAACAAAATATTAAATGTATATGTTCTATTTGTGCTCTTTTTGTTACTTGTGTAGTTTACATATTTCTCTCAATACGTGTATAGTGTGTGTACACAGGGAGAAAACATCCCAGAGATTAACCAAATTTAGAGGAATCAAAGCTTAAACTGAGATAGTTTGGTGTCCTATTAAGACACTTTATAAATGGATATTATTATTAGAATAGGTGCTGTTAGTGTAAACAATACTTACTATATCTCATGACTTTTTTACCAGAATACTGAGATGGACGACCTTGTAGTCCAAGCTCCTCATATGTGTCCTTGTCTACTGATATAATTAGTTTTCCTATGAACAGAAAGGATTTTTGTTAGTACCAGTTATCTCTTCCATAGCTCCCTTTAAAATCTTTGAGAGTCTCATGCTGCATAAAGTTAAACCTGGATCACTAGGTGTTAGTAATGTAATCCAGGCTCCTTCAGTTTCAGCTTAATGGATCACAAAGAGACACCCAGGAAAATCTTAACAGTAGATTATTGTTGGTTGTCAAAATATGTCTTATGAATTAGCATGAATGAACCCTAAATAACATAATTCCTGAGTTGTGCAATTACCCTATATAACTTTGCCATGTTACTTCTGTCACCCATATCTTCCCTCCTCCCAGCTATTCCCTAGTGTTTGTTATATTCATTTGTTGAATCTTGTGTTGAGTTAGGCCCTGATTCTGCAAACACTCGCATATGCTTGAAGCTACTGCTGTGGCTTTAAACTTTTGACTTCAATGGGCCTACTCAGGTGAGTAAAGTTAAGCACATACTTAAGTGTCTGAAGGTTTGCAGCTTAGATTGAAAACACTTTGGTGCATTCACGGCGACATCCTTTGCCACTACAGCATTTAGCACAATGGAGCCCTTGATCCTGACTGGGGTCTTTGGACACTACCACAAAATAATAATAATGAGTGTCAAAAAGGACTGAACTGTGATATCACCCAGTGCGTAAATCATGGACTCCAGAATGGCTGTGAATATTATTTTGAAAGATTTACACATTGCTAGCACCCAGAGACCACAATCAGGATCAGATTTCCATTGGGTTAGTGGCTGTATATACATACAAAAGATGATATCCCTGCCGCAAAGAGCTTACATGAAGAATTTCAGTTTACTTGTGCTCTGCCAAACACTTGCTTTTTTTTGGAGGGGGGGGGGGGCAACTGGGTTATGACAATTAGCAAATGAGACCAAAAATAAAAGGATATGAAAAGATTTACATTTTTACTGTAATTGCTGTAATATGTATTGTGTAATATGTTGAAATCTCAAGACGTTTGGAAAACAGTGAATCAAAACAAAGCTCTCCATTACTCTCATGTGTGAAATGCTTAATTATACTTTGAGAGAAGTATTAGTCAGTACTTTTAAGAACTAAATATACTAAAACCACCTGACCCATATTTTTAAGGGGGCAGCGTCAACTTAAAATGGTTTAGATTTTAGAGTTTGTAAAAAGCAGCCTTCAATAAAGTTTCAGACCAACAGAAATGCTTGTTTTTTAATTCCAATGAAAACAGTTTTTACACAAACATTCCTCTACAACATTAGCAACCCAAGGTTTGCAGCACTGACCATTTGAAATAAGTAAAAGTGAAACTGACTTAATTGAGTTTACTTTCCATGATGTAAGAAATGAAATAAATTGTGAGCATTAACAACAAAGAGTAACTTTCATTTTTTTAATATTTCATTTTAATAATTACTAGTAAATATAGGTAAAGAAATGTACTCATGATTTTTCCAGTTGACAGTACCCCTTTCAAAAACCCAAGTAAAAACAAAACAATCAAAGGCATTAGTCAATGTCTATGTATAATGAATAGTATGAATTCATACCAGTGGGTAGTAGAGCAGCAGAATTATCTTGATCAATTTTTGTGTTGTATGTAAGAGCATAGCATGAACCTTTAACACAAAGGAACAGTACAATCTGAGGTTATACAGTTCGCAAAAGATATACTGGCAATATTTAAGTTAGACTCATCTCAAGATAAATAAATCAGTCAGTTGCTGTTTAGATCCTGCTTGATTTCTGCACTTCAACTAACTAGCCTTCTCCCACTATGGTACTTTCATGTTACCTCTACAAATCTGACAGTGACATTTTCAGGTTTTATAACCCAGATGAAATTCATTCCAGGCCCAAAATTGAAACACTTTATTTCACCCTGGAAGTGATTCTTTTCACCAAATTAGAAAAAAAATTGGTCCAACCATTTTTCAGATATTGGGTCACATTGAAAAACAGAGAGGACGCTGTTGTTATTGTGGACATTTTTGTTCAGTCATATCCCACAACCACCTTCATCTTCTAAAATCAAGAGCCCAGTCCTGTAATCTTGGCACATGAGTGGTCCCATTGCTTGAATAGGAACTGTTGGCACAAGTACTATTCAAGAGAATAAGAGCAGTAAGAAAGAGGGTCCTAAATTTAGCAAGTAATTAATCCTTAATGGAGGGACAACTACTTTCCTTTTAAAACAGCTCATTTGAAAAAATCCTTTGCCTCACGATTGAGTCCTCAGTGATAGGGAACTTTTTGACATCAACAAAGTGGTGGATGTCCCTGGATGTCTGCCATCAACATGCCTTTTCTTCAGAGTGTTAAATATAAAAGCAGGAGACACATTGTTCCATTTTTAATGTTCAAGATGGAAGAAAGACCAGAGGGAGAAACCATTTCTATGTGCAGATTTACATGCCCTCTTTGGAACTCACAGATTTTATTCATAATTACTATCTCTATAATGACATTTAACGAAAGACCCAGAACTTCACAAGATGATTACAAACTATATGGAGAAGAATCACGTCACTAATATCTGAAATGCAGTTACCTCTAGGCTGGAAGATAGCTGCGATTAAACAACAGCAACACATCACTACAGTTCAGGACATAAAGCAGAGCATAAATCATACCCAATTGAAAGTGCAAGGAGAATTCAGGTAGGCAGACTGTAATTACTCAAATGGAACTGAGCTAGAGCACCAGGGCTAACCTTCCCTCATTCCATTCCTGTAAAGAATGCCACAGGCCTTACACATGTTCACCTATTGAGATCACAAACCTTAATAAGACTTTTGATTTTAACATCTTGCTTCTCCCTTTCACCCATGTACAAACACATTTCAATGCTTGCTGTACCTTAGTGCAATGGTTTTCAACCTTTTTTTCTGGGGACCCAGTTGAAGAAAATTGTTGATGCGCGCAACCCAGGGCAGGGGGTTGGGGCACCGGAAGGGGTCAGGGCTCAGGGCTGGGGGTGCAGGAAGGGGCTCTGGGTGAGTGTGTGGGGGCTGAGGTAGGGCTGGGGCGCCTCAGGGCTGGGGCAGGGGATTGGGGCGTGGGGTTGGGGCGCGGGCTTACCTCTGGCAGCTCCCAGTCAGCAGCGTAGCTGGGGTGCAGAGGCAGGCTTTCCACCTGTCCTGGCACCGCGGACTGCGCTGTGCCTTGGAAGCGGCCACCAACAGGTCTGGCTCCTAGGCAGAGGCACGCAAGCGGCTTCGACCGATTCTTGCCCGCAGGCACCTATCCCACCTTCCCCCTCAGCTACCATTGGCTGGTTTCTGGCCAATGGGAGTACAGAGCCAGTGCTCGGGGTTGGGGCAGCATGCAGAGCCCCGTGGCCCCCCTTCCTAGAAGATGAACCCGCTGCTGGCTGCTTCTGGGGTGCAGTGCGGTGTCGGAAAAGGTAGGCACTAGCCTGCCTTAGCTGGGCAGCACCACCAATGGGATTTTTAATGTCCCAGTGGTGCCTTACATGCCGTGACCCAGTACTGGGTCGCAACCCATGGTTTGAAAAACACTACCATAGTGTATGTCTACACTACAAAAAAGGTGTGTTAACTTGGATTAGTTACCCTGTGGTAGCTAACTTGTGTTAAAATATCAGTGAAGATACAGCAACTTGGCTTTTAAATTGGGTTAGCAGTTAGGCTCCTCTTCCTATAGATTTTAATTTGAGCTGCTAACCTGAGTAAAAGCCAAGATGCTGTGTCTTCACTGCTATTTTCACACAAATTAGCTATTGCAGTTGGCTAATCCAAGTTAAGAACACTTTTTTTTTGCACTGTAGACACACCCTAAATAACTAACTGTTACCTCAAGCCCTCTAGAGCTAGAATCCAAAAAATATCATTCTGAAATCTTGGAATTATTGCTTTCAAATGTTTAACGCTTTACTCTCTAGCTAGTGGTTTATGAGATCATTCCTGTTAAGAATTATGTGGGGAAAGCTGTTGTAAAGGTAAACGTTGTCAGGAGCAGTGTACATTTTCAGGCATTTGTCCAAAAACTCTAACGAGGAAGAGAATAAACTGATCTGAGTGTACTACAGGATTCCCTTTATTTAGTTCTCCCACCCTTAAAAAAAATATGGAAATTCAATTTTTAAAAAAACCACAGTGACCTTGCTCTCTCCCCACATTTTCTGTCCATTCTCCACCATTTCTTCTACCACTAATCTTTCTCCTCTGCATTATAACAGGTATAATAGCCCATTTACCAGGGAGCAGAGAGAAGAGAAGAGTGATGCAGACTTCTCTATTTGTTCATCTCTTCCAAATGCCAAGAATGTCACAGTACAAAAAACTCACAGAAAACAAAACAAAACAAAACAAAACCTGATGTTATCACAAGCACTTTTTACTATTCCAGGAAGCACTGGCAAGACATTCGGTTTCATTCATATTCATTGTATGTATTTTTAGCTCCCCCTTACCTTTCTTCACGAATGTATTGATAAATTCATGCGTAACCAATTCATGAAGGGATAAATTCTTCACCAAATAATACTCTCCAATGTCTGTGATAACACTTTTCAGTGCTTCTGGAAGAATTCCACATTCAGGGATCAAAAATGACACCTATTCAGACCATATTTGTAATGCAAATTAGATCTTACATATAAACATAGATAATCGAAATTACAAAACTGGGCTGAAGAAAAGAAATAAGCAAACAAAAATTCAACTCCTCAAAGAGATTAGCACATAAAGTTAAAGAGTTAAAGGTATCTGAAGATGGGTGAGTGCCCCAAATAGCAAGAGGCGAATTCAGCACATAACTAATTTTAAGATAGCCCCACTCCAGATGCCCTTGAGTTTCACAATTACTAAACCTTATTGTTAGGACTCAGTTCTCTATTTTGCATCGTTCATACACAGTACAGTGCCATTTAAAGCACTACAGAAAGGGATATTATTGCACAGCATGGTTTTGCAAAGGGTATGGTTTTAAGACAAAATAAAGGTTAGTTTAAAATCTGTTTTGAATGCTTTTTACCTTTGCTATTTGGGGCATTTACCACATAATGGGTTAAATCTGTCCTTAGTTATGCCCATGCACGAATGGAAATCAGGGTAGGATTTGGTCCATTTTTAAAATGAATACATTCCATGGTGCAAGACACAGATTTACTCCCCCCCGCCCCTTCAAATTAAGCCTACTTGATCCATAAAAACTCAGATGAGATCAGGTGCATTCAATGTAGTTTGGCTATTCTCCCAAATTCAAGCAGATTAAGGCCTAATGTGTTTCTTATGAGAATGAACGAGGCAAGCTCTCAATGCTACACAAGACAATCAAAGAAGAAGGTGCTGCTGCTGTCTTTCTTGTGACCAGTGGTTAGAGCACTCACCCAGGATGAGGGAGACCCAGGTTTAAAATTCCCCCCATCTACCAGGATTTAAAAGGGGTCTCCCACTCCTCAGGCAAGTGCTCTACCCACTGAGCTATGGGATAATCTGATACAGCGCTCCCTCAATCTCTCATGCTGAAGCTGTTTCACTGCAGCTAAATAATTAAAGAGAGTCAATGGAGCAGGGGGACTGGACGCTGGGTCTTCCACCTCCTGGGTGAGTGCTCTAACCACTGGCCTAAAAGTTATAACCAAACACTAGATTTTGAATAGTCTCTGATCACACCTACTGGATCAAGCTCCACCAGCAAGTTAGGCAGGTGAACACCTATCTTCCCCCGTTCATAAATTGCTCTGGAGCTTAGGCAGGAGACAGGATTCCAGATAGTTAGAGCAAGGCAGCAGTGCACAGGCCCAGAGGCAGAAACGTAAGTAGCTATGGAATTTTTACCCTGAAAATTTAGGTGCTGAGTGAGTTTAAGGGCCTACAGGGTTCAGCTGGAGTTTTGTGAATTGCATTAGAACCTAAAACTGGGACTTAGGTGCCAAAGTCTGATATTTAGGTGTCTACATACCTTTGTGTATCTAGTCCTCAGCTACTAAGGTGATGAACATAGTATAAGAACCCATACAGAATAGAATACAGGGGAGTTGGGAATAGGCGGAGTCTGACATGGCAGCATTGAGCTGCCCTTTGGATGAGAGTGAGATAGACCTTAACACAAAAGTAGTGCTTTGGAAAAGGGAGGGGGTGAGACTCGGGAGAAGTGTATTGCCGAGAATGTCTGACACTGAGCCTCAGTTAAAATGTTTTATCCATTAATTTTCTAATCAGGGTGTGATGCTTCCGTTGGGGTACCCAGAACTATAAGCCACTGTGCTACCCCCTCTCAGACCCAGCAAGCAAGAGCTTTGCTGCTGCTAAGTAATGTGTCAGAGGCCTGGCACACCAGCTTTTCTTCTTCACCAGCAAACGCTACAGGATTCTGCCAGTCCAAAACTTCCTTTGCATGTAACAACCAGTGAACCCCAATTCCCAAGTTCCACAGAGACATCTCTTTGCCGAATCCAGTCCCTCTCACTGGACATTCCCAGAAATTATTAAGTTTGCTGCCTCCAAAAAAGACCGCATGCATATCAGTCTGTTAGGTTAGCTGAAGATTCACTCTCCAATTTAATACACAGCACTGACATAGTTTTGTAATAAAAGAAGAAGAAGTTTGTTAACAAAGAACAAATTTAAGTGATAATTAAATAAGAATAAAAAAACAGGTATGGTTACAAGTGAAACAAAACAAAATATGCTTTCTTGTGGCAAACAATTTCAGCAAGTTCCCTTTTCTAAGCAGGTTTCTCATCTATAGTCAGTTTCCAGATACTCTTGCCTTCTAGGCCAAGAGAGCTTTCATAGGCTCAGAGGACACTGAACCCTAAATTCCCTTGATGACAGATGACTCTAATCTCTCTTTGTCCCCCTTATATTACCCCAAAGTTCATTGTCTCTGTTTCAAGAGCCAGGAAGGTACAGACTCCATCCCCCATCGTGATCATTAAGTGATCATCTCCCCACTTGCTAGTTTGATGGCTTTGTTTACCTTATATGTAAATATACTTTTCATTGTCCTCTGTGATCAAGCTGGCCAGACAAGTAAAAACACATTCCTTAGTCTAGGGCTGGCTGGGCTTTATGTGCTGCCTGCCAAACATGTTTTAAGAACACATTTTCAGCACACATTTCTAACTCTTTGTACACACCCCGTACATATATCATGCAATGATTTTCAGGACCAACATGTTAACAGTTTGCATATGATACTTTACACAACATCATTTAGATACAGATTATGACCACAGTATGTTGGGGAGCGTCAGGCCTGATGTGACTTATGGTATGTTGTGCTCTCTACTAGTTGGCACTGAGGGTTGCACAGGGGTCTGTGGTGACAAGGGAGGGGACAGAGTGGATTTGGGTTTTTCAGCAACATTCAGATGGTTTAACTGCAGTTATTAAACTTTGACAGAAAGGCAAGTGACCATTTAATTTTGCAGTCAAACCAGAGGAGGCTTAGTAAACTCAACTACAATTTGCTTACTTGCTGCTGCAAAATGCAACTCAATTTGATTCTAAGAGAGAAGCTCTCTCTTTCCAATCTTTTGTTACAAATGTTTGCATGCAATCTTAGGCCCCATTCCAGATAATGCTCTATGTGACCAATGGGGTCCACCCCCAAGGAGTCACTTGTAGGATTGGTACCTTTAAACTTCAGACACAATTCTGCACCCTTACACCCACATGGAGCTCCACTGATTTCAATGGGGTTCTGGCTGCGTGCAGCAGTTTGCAGGATCTGGGCTTTAGGTACCGCTGCAGTCAGGAAGATTAATTTACAAATAACTTACACACGAATAAGTCTAAAATCTATACTGTGACCCTAAGAGGCACTCAGTGCCAATGGGAGAGGGTCCACTGTTCTGTAACTCCTATCAGGCCTGACATAAAGAACGGCTATACTGGGTCAGACCAAAGGTCCATCTAGCCCAGTATCCTGTCTTCCAACAGTGGCCAATGCCAGGTGCTTCAGAGGGAATGAACAGGTAATCATCAAGCAATCCATTCCGTTGCCCATTCCCAGCTTCAGGCAAACAGAGGCTCAGGACAACATCCCTGTCCATCCTGGCTAATAGCCATTGATGGATCTATCTTCCATGAACTTATCTAGTTCCTTTTTGAACCCTGTTATAGTCTTGGCATTCACAACACCCTCAGGCAAGGACTCCACAGTTTTACTGTGCGTTGTGTGAAGAAATACTTCCTTTTGTTTGTTTTAAACCTGCTGCCTCTTAATTTCATTTGGTGACCCCTAGTTCTTGTGTTATGAGGAGTAAATAACACTTCCTTATTTACTTTCTCCACACCAGTCATTATTTTATAGACCTCTGTCATATCCCCCCTTAGTCGTCTCTTTTCCAAGCTGAAAAGTCCCAGTCTTTTTAATCTCTCCTCCTATGGAAGCTGTTCCATACCCTTAATAATTTTTGTTGCCCTTTTCTGTACCTTTTCCAATTCTAATATACCAATTCCAATGACACACTCATTACATCTACCACATTGCTATCATGTTATTTTCTGCAAAGAGTGTTGTGTGAAGTATCAAATGAAAGCTGGTGACACACTAGTCATTAATATCATTGCATGATGATGCATGGATGCAGTATAAAGAATTATGTATGTGTGCTGGAAATATGTTTCTATAATAAGTTCTGGGGGCAGATTTGATCATGTTTGTCCTAGACAAAGGGAATGTTGATTCGCCTGTGTCTATAATGTAAACTGAGCACAGGGTTGCCAGAGACAATGGACCTTTCATTTGCATCTAAGGAAAACACCAGTTATCAAGAGGATGAGGCAATAGCACGGCATCAGCACACACCAGAGGACACCTCATAATCTGAACCACAGGGAGTCAGCCTGACTCTTGGGACAAAGACTATGAACTTTGGGGTATATAAGCAGCAAAAGGACATATTGCTACTCATAACTGAGGGAACAAAGAGGTCAGTGCTCTTTGCATCTATGAACAGTGGATCTCCAACCAGATGGGTTGATGATGCTGAGAAGTAACTGAAGGTGAGAAAACTGCTTTAGACAAAGCATGGAGCCTGCCAAGGTTATATATAGCTCAGAAACATGTTATACTTTTGTTTCATTTTTAACCATTTTCTGTTTCTATTATCTCTGCTTAATTTCACTTAAATCTCTGGTCTTAATAAACTTACTTTTGTTTTATTATAAATTCATCTCAGTGCTGTTATAATAAAGAGAGGTGTGCAGCCTCAGCAGAACCAGCAGGCAGGTGTGTAGTCTGTCTCTTTGGTGGCAGCAGAGTTGGTAGTTCTGTCAGCATCCAATGACAGGGGCTGGATGCTGCAGAGAGATGCTTCTAGAGAGTTTGAGAATTGTAGTACACCAAGGATTAATTTGCAAGGCACAGTCTTGGGTGGCAGAATCCTAAGGAGTTTTTTTGGCTAGCTAACAGGAGACTGTGGTGGCAGGGAACTGTCACACAGAATAACACCAACCAAACCTTCTTTTGCTAAGGCAGAAAGAACAACAGGTGACTTATAGTTCTGGACCACCTCAAGAAAGCATCACAATACCTATCTGCTGTTGGCTTGTTTATCCGTTTTTGACACCATGTTCAATACATCATACATAGCTGTTAAATATGATGCAAGTTTTGGAGTTTTTGAAACACAGCAACTTGCAGACCAATAATGGATCCAGTTTCGTTAAAACTAACAGTCTCAGCGTAAGAGACATTCTAGAAGCAACTGCATGTCCTTTAAAGAAGCATCTCAGAAATGCATACATAGAATTATACAGAACCAGTGGGTGAGGTAATATATTTTATTGCACCAACTTCTGTTGGTGATAGATTCAAATTTCTGAGCTTACACCTGACCTTAGACTCAAATACCAACAACCAAAATTCTACCAGCTGGTAAACACTGACCTCTTTTCCTTTCCCCTTCAACATTATCTTGCTGGATAACTAATTTCAAAGCCTTAGGTGCCAGTAGAGAAGTGATAAGATTATTTTTGTTTGTTTTTACCAGCTTGATATATCATCACTTCATCCAGATGATACTTTAAAAGGACATGATTAGATTAAAAATATGATCTACAATCCTACTGACAAATTATAACTAGATGGGCGAAAAAGTGTTTTGCTCTGGATTCATAGGCATGCGCAGCACATTTCATTAGGGAGCTGCACCCTAACCCCACCCCCACCCTGCCCTAGCCCCGCCTCCATCCACTCCCTCCTACTTCCCGCCCCCGACTGCCCTTCTCAAAACCCCCAACCCCCCCGCTCCTTGTTCCCTTACTGCCCCCTCCTGAGACCCCCCCCCCACTGTAACTCCATTCCTAGGACCCTACCCCCTACCTGTCCCCTGACTGCTCCGACCCTTAACCACACCCCTACCCCCAGACAGACCCCCAGGACTCCCATGCCTATCCAACCACTCCCCGTCCCCTGACTGCCCCCAAGACCCTCTGGCCCATATCCAACCCACCCGGCCCAGCCCCCTTACCACGCCACAGCTCAGAACAGAGTCCCCATCAAATCCCACCCCCTGGACATCCTCTTGACCAATGGCGTGATGGCACTTACAGGGCGGGCGCAGAGAGCGCCAACCAAGCTGGAGCACAGTGGTGGAAGAGTGCTATGACTGATGTAAGTCAACAAAGGTCATGTGTAGCACTGGGGAGGCGGTGATTGGCTGGGCGGGGGTAAGAGGGTTCTGTGTGGGGCAGTCTGGGTGCAGGCAGCTCAGTGAAGGATCTGGATGTACAGGGAGATTCCAGGTGTAGGGGTAATGGGAGTCTGCAGGGGGGACCAAGTGAAAGTGGTTGGAACTCAGCAGGGGCGGGAGATGTCTGGGTGCAGGGGAGGTGGGGTTCATTTGGGTGGGAGTCTGGTGTAGGTGGTTGGGGCTCAGTGGGGAGGGTGTCTGGGGGTGGCTCATCAGGGTGGTACAGATGCAGGGGAGGTGGGGCTTGTCAGAGTGAGGGTTTGAGGGGCCTGCTTAACAGGGGAGCCCCAGCTGCTGCCAAGGGGATCTGCACGCTGGGCCCCCACTTCCCCTATCCCCTTCTCTTCTCCATCCCATGCCCCTTCCCCACCGTTCCATCTCCTCCGCACCCCACCCCCTTCCTTTCCAAACTGCCTCTTTCCTCCTGCGCCCCTTCTCTATCCTCTTCTCTTCCCCATCCCACGCCTCTTTCCCACAGCTACATCTCCTCCCCATCCCACCACCTTCCTTCCCCCCTGCCCCCACTTCCCCCATTCCCTTCTCTTCCCATCCCACACCTCTTTCCCACAGCTCCATCTCCTCTCTTCTTTCCCCCTGCACCTCAACTCACTGTTGTACAAAATGAAGGATGGCTCCCAGCACACAGAAGGGAGCTCAACCAGCCCTAGGACCCAGAAGGTGGTGTCCAGCTGCAAAGTCCAGGGAGCTGAGCAGCACCTTTTTTTCAGCGGGGCTGCAGCAACCCTGTGTTCACAGAAATGGTGGGGAGGGGAGTGGCGTGACCTTGCACCTCATGTGGCCCCCCACCCCTCACCTCTATTTGGGGGGTAATGCCCCCAAACTATGCCATGAACATTACCAATCACAAACCCCTGTTTCTCCTTCATTTTCTGCAAGGAAGCAAAGAATGCTGCAGGAGGGGGACCTGGACTGTTTTCATTCCCCCTGGGGCCCAGGCATACCGCACACAGACCCCCACTGCCCAGCACCATCCCCAGAGACCCAGCGCCCCCGCCTGCCTACCCCCCAGCCACACTCACCAGCCTGCTGGGCGGGGGCTATTTGCCTTGCCTGGGCTGAGTCGGCGTCACAGCTGGGGTTGGTGGGGGAATCTGAGTGGGAGGGGGCCTGCCCCCCTCATAACCCTCTTGCCTGGGGCCCAGACAAGCCCTCCCTCCCATGCTGACCGAGAACGACCCGGCCCCTGCACTGGTCCCAGGTGGCTCAGTCCTAGGAGGTGGGGCAGGCTGAGCAAGAGGAGCTGGGGAGCTCCCTGCTGGGGAGGCACGGTCTGGGAGCTCTAGCGCCACCCCCCCACAGCTCCCATTGGCTGGGGTTCCTGGCCAATGGGCTGGGAACCGGGTCAGTGCTGGGAGGGAGGCAGCGGGCAGTGTTGCCTCTACCGAGACTCTCCCTGCATGCAGGGACGCTGGGGAGGGGGGAGCTGCCCCCGAAGTGAGAGCACCCCAGCCCAAACCACCCTGCTCCCTGTCCCCCGACTGCCCCCGCGCCTTGTCCAACCCCCCTCAGACTCCTAGCAGCGTCTGGTTCAGTGCGGAGCTATACACACAGCCCCAGGAGAGAGCACACAGCCCCGCCCCCCACAGCTCTGACTGCCCTGCATTAGGGTGTGCACAGGCACACCCCGTGCGCACGCCTATGTCTGGATTGAAAATATATCAAGTTTTGGAGTTTTTCCCCCCTTTGCTTTAAAAATCCAGCACTCTGCAAAGAAAAAAAAAAGGGGGGGGGGGAATGATCACACAACTTTATTCATCTATCTGTGAAGAACTGTCCCAAGAACTGAGCTGAACTGAAATAATCAATGGAGCGGACGTACATGGAAAAATTGGCAATACAAACCTTTATACAAAAAAGAGGCTGTTGCTCATCTATTTTAATTTTAGATTTTTTTTTTTATTTTTGGAAGAGGAAGGGAAAAAGAGATCATCGTGTACACCACTTGGTAGATTTTGGGTTGTTAGTATTTCAGTCTAAGGCCATGTCTACATTACAGAGACTATAGCAGCATAGTTGTCACTGGAACTAGGCCAGCATAACCTGTAATATAAATACAACCAACACCAACTGAGAGGGTTTTTCCCTTTGGTGTAGGAACTCCACCTCCCCACAGGACAGGAGCGAGATTGACGGGCACCTTCCGAGCGGTGTCTATGGGGGGGTTAGGTCAGCGTAGCTATAGGCTCGGGATTGTTCTCACTCCTGAGTGCCACAGCTGTACCACCCTAAGTTTTAAGTGCAAGCCAGGCCTGAGCCCTTGTCTACACTAGACAAGTGCACCAGCCCCACGAGCAGCCTTACAAACTGAGCAGAAACAAGGCGCCCTCGTGGCACCTTAGAGACTAACAAATTTATTTGGGCATAAGCTTTAATTTGTTAGTCTCTGGGGTGCCGCAAGGACTCCTGGCTGTTTTTGCTGATACAGACTAACACGGCTGCCACTCTGCAACTGAACAGGTCAAACTGGGGACAACCCCTAACGTCGGCCTACGCTTATAATTCAGGTTGCCTGCCCTACAGTCCCTGTACCGCAGATGTGGCAGCAGAGCCGCGTCTACACCAGGGGCTTGCCCCAGCAGAGGGGTTTCTAAGTCTGCTCCGTGAAACCGGGGCACGTTTGTAGCCAAGGGCCAGGCAGCTCGCAGGGTGCAGCGAGGAAGTCGGCTCCTGACAGGAACCCGGAAGCGGGGCTGGGAGGGAGACACCGAGCCAGGTGGTGAGGGGGCCCCTCCCGCTCGCTCGCGCACCCCAACAGCCACCAACCGCCCCGCACTCACGCGGCAGTTGTAGGCGTGGCTCCGCACGTGCGCCGCGTGCCGGGAGCGCTCATGGCGCACGTGGCTTTTCTCGCACACCAGCAGGTGCCGCGGGGTCTCGCGGAGCCGCCGCAGAGGAACCGACATCCCGAATCCACGCGCCGCGCAGCAGCCGCCAATAAGGAAGCAGCCGGGAGCCACCTCGCCTCCCCCCACGTCACGCAGCGGGAGGGGCCAGGCAGGCAGGCGCAGGAAGAGGTGGGGCAGTGCGGTTACTTCCGGCCGCCTCCCAGATGCAGAGCAGCTGTTTCCGGTGTAGCCTCAGCTCCTGCTACCCGTATAATTAGTGAGCGAGAGGATGCGCATGCGCAGCAATAGCAGGCGAAGCTGCTGAGGCCCTCTCCACGTGCAAAATGGGATAAAATAGGGGCAGAGGGGTCAGAGCTGGGAGAGCAGGGTTGGGGTACTTGGATGCTGTAGCTGGGTGCAGTAACCCACACAGGGCTGGGCATGTAAGGCACAATGTAGCCCATCATCTAGATCAGGAGTCAGCAACCTTTCAGAAGTGGTGTGCTAAGTCTTCATTTATTCACTCTACTTTAAGGTTTCGGGTGCCAGTAATATATTTTAACGTTTTTAGAAGGTCTCTTTCTATAAATCTATAATATATAACTAAACTATTGTTGTATATAAAGTAAATAAGGTTTTTAAAATGTTTAAGAAGCTTCATTTAAAATTAAAATAAAATGCAGAGCCCCCTGGACCGGTGGCCAAGACCCGGGCAGTGTGAGTGCCACTGAAAATCGGCTCGTGTGCCGCAGGTTGCCTACCCCTGACCTAGATAATCTGTGTCAGAAGCTGCTTGCTGAAGAGCCCATTCAGGGCCTGTCCTACCTGTCCCCCAAGGTTTAAACATTTTTGGATCTGGTGTTGGTGTTTGCAGCCTTGCCAGCCACTAGCATTTAAGAATCACAACAGGCTGAAAGAATCATGAGATTTGCTTTACAGTTGTGAGATTGTTATTTTTTAAAAACGGTGTTCTTTTTGTCATCTGGTTTGTGAGCTTTTAAGGTAGACTTGGGTCATGTTTTCAAGGATTTCTTTGCAACCATCAGCCTTAGAAACTTCCTTTTTGCAAGATGAAAGTTGAGATTTTCACAGAATGACTTGACTCCAGCATCTGGAGGTTTAAGAAGAAAAATACAAAATATTGCAAAAGTTGTGATAAAAATTGCAAGCATTGGCAACAGGGAGTTAATATTTTCACTTAAAAAATTAGGAGTCCTTGTGGCACCTTAGAGACTAACAAATTTATTTGGACATAAACTTCTGTGGACTAGAACCCACTTCATCAGATGTATGAAGTGAAAAATACAGGAGCAGTTATAAATACATGAAAGGATGGGGGTGCTTTACCAAGTGTTAGGTCATCCTTTCATGTATTTATACCTGCTCCTGTATTTTTTATTTCATACATCTGATGAAGTGGGTTCTAGCCCAGGAAAGCTTATGCCCAAATAAATTTGTTAGTCTCTAAGCTGCCACAAGGACTCCTCGTTTTTTTTTTTTTTGTTGTTGTTGTTCTTTTTTTTTTTTTCTGATACAAAATAACAGGTTTCAGTGGTAGCCGTATTTTCACTTAAAGCTTCAACTCCTGGAGTCAGTGATTAAGAAAAACACAAACTATCTTAAGACTCACAATAAAATTATTACAGCAGGTTTTAGCAACCTGCTAAAGAGTTGATTCAGTATAGAATTAAACATTTTCACCTGTGGTTTTGATGTTTAAAAGAATTGTGTCATCAGTTTTAAAGGGGACAAAAAGCTAATTGTCTCACCAAATGCAAAACAGAGAAGTGAAAGGGATTGGCATGCTACTGGGACAATGCATCAAAATCCATCCATGATCAATGTGTCATTTGTATTTTTAGACCTGATTCTCCATTGTACCTTCTGTAGTCATTTATATCAGTGCAATGTGAATTCAAAGTGGGTGTATTATGCTGTCCCACAATCAATTTTGCATTCATGTCACAGTGGGGTAAATCACTACATATGGTATGGGGTAAAGGAAAAATCAGGTCCCCAGCATGAGTGACTGCTACACTGACAACTTAGGCCACATCACTACCACCTCCAATTTACATCCTCCTAAACACTGGATATATAGTTGAAGCCTCCAAAATGTGTAGCAAATGGCTAATGTGCCTATTTTGTGCCACACAGACATAAAATTGTGTGGTTACAGCTCTGAAATGATACACAGAGTGAGGTGAGAAAGATGACACGTTAAGTGGCATTTTAGCTAGAGTGGAGCAGCAACTGGGGAGAAACAAAGGAGCATAATACTGCTATGAGAGATGGTGAACCTGCAGACAAAGGAGTGGTAAGTGTAAAGAGAAAGAGAGAGCACCAGGACTATGGATCAGACACTTGATGACAGATTGGATATGTGGGAAATAACTGAGGAGCATCATTGTGGAACCCCACCCCCTACACATTATTAATAGTGGTTCATGTCATATACCCCCCTTCACAGACATATAAGTCCCCATTGTTGACAACTGTACATTGCATAGGAAATTGCCCTCCTACAGACCCATGCATTGATAATGGTACAATCCACAGGAAGCCATACTGGCACTAAATACATCCTATAGCAGAGTTTCTCAGACAGGGGTCTGTGAGGGTATTTCAGGGGGTCCACGAGTCATGTCCAGGGCCACCGGCCCTGCTGATCAACTCTTCTCCCTCCCTCCCAGTGCCTCCTATGAGCTGCAGAACAGCTGATCAGCCACATGCAGGAGGCGCTGGGAGGGAGGGGGAGGAGTGGAGACAGAGCACACTCAGGGAGGAAAGAGAGGGGCAGGGGTGGGGCCTGGGACTGAGCAGGGGGCTTGAAAGTCCATGAAAAAAATTAAATAAAAATGGGGGTCCTCAGGTTGCTAAAGTTTGAGAACCGCTGTCCTATAGGATTCCCCAGTCCCCCAAACCACAGATACAGGAACATAGAAACCTTTCTCTCTACACTGATAGTGGTAGTCTGTTCCCCCACCCTCTCATGCTCATAGACTTTAAGGTCAGAAGGGACCATCATGATCAGTCTGACGTGCTGCACATGGCAGGCCACAGAATCTCACCCACCCACTCCTGTAATAGACCCATAACTAGGGTTACCAGATCTAGCAAATAAAAAAAGAGGACCCTCCACGGGCCCTGGCCCCGCCCATTCCCCCCCGACCCCCAACTCCGCCCCTTCCCCGCCCTAACCCCGCCCCCTCTTCCCTCCCACTCCCAGCTGCGGGGAAAGGGCTGCCGGAGCGCTACCGGCTTCACGGTTTGCCGGGCAGCCCCCAGACCCTGCGCCCCCGGCTGGGCGCTTCCTCTCCCGGGCTCCAGCTGCGCTGGGGAAGCGCCGGCTGGGGG